>NC_073746.1:6215135-6414781 GCF_029784135.1 Toxorhynchites rutilus septentrionalis
AAAAAAAACTGAAAGTACATCTTACTTAGGTGTATCGATCAATATTTTCAAACAATTTTTTCATCAGAAAATCAAACACTAAAAAAATTTTAAATTAATTTCTATCTTTATTTTAAATTAAATTTTAATTTTGTTTTATTTTGACATTCAGTACTACTCTAGTTTGTATTCAAATTTCTTCCTACGTCTATTTTAGGTATATGTGATTTTTTCAGAATTTTTAGAGTGTTTTTCGCGGTACAAAAAAAAATATATATATATTTTCAGGCATTTCGAAATTTTGAAAAAAAAATATTACTCTGAGACCTAATTTTACTCTAATTTTTATTTAAATGTGTTCGTATGTATTGTTTTTTCCACATGTAGCGTATTTTTTTACTTGAATTTTTAAGAGGATTGTGCGAAAAAAAATGGTTTTTTGGCCTTTGGGCATTTTTAATATATTTTGAATTTAGAGACCCATAACTGCTCTAATATTTTTTAAAATTTGTTTTTCATATGTTCAAATTTTGTCGGTATATTTAGAGCATTGCGCTGTACAACTTTTTTTCTCGTATCTTAAAATATATGAGATTATCTTTACATTGGATTTAGATGGTTTACCAAATTCATAGGAGTCAGGAGTACGATAGAGCTCTGTGAGAAAAAAATAAAGTCCTTGTGGAAAGATCACTCGGATTAATGAGAAGAACACTTAAAAAAATCCGATTTGTTTTTTTTTATTTTAATCTTACAATTGAAAACCACGAATATAATAAAATTATCGATTTCAAGAAAATTAAAAAATAATGCAGACGATGAAGAAAATTATTTTTGTGCGTCGCAATGCTCTTAAAAATCCAGGAAAAATTACGCCACATGTAGAAAAGAGACACATTCGAACGCATTTAAATAAAAATTTGAGCAGATGTGGGTCTCAAAGTTATATTTTTTTATCAAAATTTCAAACATTTTTTTGTACTGTGTATTTTTTTTATTATTTGATGAAAAAACTATAGATCCTATGTTAAACCACATAGGGATTCAAATAAACCGCCAAAATTTCTTATTTAATATCCTATACAATATTTGCCATACAGCTGGTGATTTGGTTTGGGGGACTTTTTACTCCCTTATAGCGAATTCGTTTTTAAAACTGAGTCAGTGCCAAACTGACTCTGTAATAAAAAAACGTTTTTAGTTTCACGAATGCGGTGGTTTGTTGGTGTGCGTTATATAGTCTGATTTGTTTATATTTACGACGGCAAATGTACAGTGTCGACGTCTGGTGGTGATATTAGTGCTTGGGAGGTAAATTGTTCTCCATCAGATCAGAAGGGCCAAGTGCAGTGTAAACATATAAAAGTTTGAATGAAAATTTTTACTTAATATTGTTTGATTACCTAACACATGTAGTTCTGACACTCACTTAACCATTTGTCGATGCATTTCCTTTTTGTTCCACAAATAATTACTATTTTAATATAAAACTATCATTAGACACAGTTTTCGTTCAATATTCTGCGATATCGGAAAAAAACTTTTATTTAATCACATAAAATAAATATTCGATACGTTAAAATAAATTTTCATTCATAATTTTGATTTTGAATATCCATCATTATTTTCACCTCCCAATGAAAGCACACGTAGCTTAATGCCGTCTACTCTACTCTTCAAAATAAGAATCCGAATTGGATTACGATTCCAAAAATACAAAAGCAAAAGCAGCAGGTTTTCCATTTTCATAGTCTTTATTTTTAGATTTTCCAAAACAATATTCGGAACTTGACAGTTCAGTATAGTTGTATTGGTGAACCCGAGTGCCAACCCGTGAAACATCTCAGTGCGAAACTAACAGCTTTCGGGGCGAACTAGTGCGACACTGAGTGCGAAACTGAGTGAATAAAAAAACGTTTTGACAGCAGTTAGTGCGGCACTGGGGTGGAAACTGAACAAAAACGAATTCGCTATTAAGCGGACCTACACGGTCAAATTTATTGACAACATTTGAGAGCATAATGACAGCTGAACATGGCCGACAACGCAGAAATCCGGATTTTCTGATTTTCAGGCATCAATATCGTGACATTTCATATGGATGCATGATGTTGACGTTTTACGTCACGGACTTCCAGACTGAGTTGCCAGATTTGCAAGCGGACATTTAATGTTTGTTAGTCTTTTTTGCGATTGCAATTAAAATTTATAAACTTCTGAAATTGTAGGAATCATAAATGAAAGCTTTTGGTTTGGAAAACTGATATAGTAATTTACATTTAATGCTACATGCCGGAGAACCACTCAGTGTCGCATTGGAGGCGATTTGACCTGTAATTGGACATTGAAGATGAGAGTGGTACAGCGTCGACGTCTGGCGGCGAATGTCAATGTGGGCCATAATTTGGGCCCGAACACGATGTTTACAAAAATGTCTAACTAAACGTGTCGCATACAGGTCTGTCCAATTAGAAAAATGTCGCATTAAATGTAAATTACTGTACCTAAAATAGCAAAATACAGTACTTTTCGCGATACAAATCAAAACCTCAAAGTAACTGACAATGTGATGGTGAGAGAGTGAATGAAAATTAACAACGTCTTAGGAATGTTTTTAACATTGAACTCGGTCATTCTTTGCGCTAGCGAGCGGGGCAGCCACTTTAGTCTAAGTTGTGTGTTTCTTCACACTCCGCTATACAATTTGGAGAATGAGAAGATCTGGGAAAATCACAGGTGAAAAAACATCACGTGTTAATTCAAGTTACAGTAGAATCCCGATTATCCGTGAATAGTCGGGATGATTTTTAAACATAGAAACTATGTTTTATCAATACAGAAATAGATACAGATACAGATAATCGGGGTACAGATACAGATACAGATAATCGGGGTTCTACTGTCATAGTCTTATTTATCGAATAAAAACATTTGCTTGCAGATAATATAATTTGCATATATTTTCACAATCTAAAATAATTTGGCATCCCTGAAACTGAAAGGATCAGTCTGTATTTGTGAAGCGAGTATTATGATGTGTTTTTGAGAAGGAAAAACGAGTTTTAAAGTGTAAATTATGAATGAAAATTAACTTTTCCAAATCAAATTAGTATTCTATGTGAATGCAAATCACTTTTTTTCTGCAAGTGGTGAGAAAATCCCATATAAAAATTGTATCTGAACTGACGTTATATAATAATAATAAATTTTAGTAGGAATATCTGAAAATTCATAGAAAATAGGTTAAGTTAGAGTTAGGACTACGCGCTTCAACTAATTAAATAATACCAAGTAGATATTTTCATTCAAATTTTACCAATTGAAAATTGCAATTTAGCCTTCTAATCTGATGGAGAATAGTTTGGATCCCAAACTCGAATGTCACCACTAGCCATCGCGGATATTTTCGTTGTCTCGGGTTGAGGGCGATATTGACCGTGTAAGGTGGCAAAATATTGATTGAGGTTAGATCGGATGTCGAAAGCCTAGCTGTCACGATATTGAAGACACTTATTGTCAATCAGTTTGATCGTGTAAGGTGCCCATTAGAGAAGCAAAATAAACGCGTTACACTGATAAAAAATAATTTTTTATATTACTTAACAAGCTCTGATTTGAAGTCTTCAAAAAAAAATTTTTTTTTTTCGCCGCACTAGAAATGTTGGCAGTGGCAAACTGGTTTTTTGGTGTTACCGGGCAGTGACAACTATATGGCCCCCAATTTTTAATAATAATTATATTTATCTTTGATGAAAAATAGTGTTCTTTTTCATGTAAGCATTATGTTCTTTGAAGTTATACCAGGGACAGACATACAGCTGTACTTGCGCTGTAAGAGTACAGCGTTGTACAGGTACTATCGTACCATGACAGACATACTTTGGTTGTACATTGTACCGTATGTCAAACTGACAATCAGAAATTTTTCCAATTTTCACCACATATTTCAATGAAAAAGATTTTTATTTAGTGTCTAAACTATCAAACATAACAAACAAGTTTCCAATCTGAGTTATTAACTCAAGAGAAAGTCTATGAAAAGAATATTTACAAATTGTTTTGATTCAGTTTGTTCATGCTACCCACCACTAACCATTTGTGGCGCTGCGCACAGTACAACTGTAGCCATGTACAGCGGTAAAATAGGTCGGTACAGGTACATCGATTGTACTGAGTTGCTTGCATGGTTCTAGCGCTGTACATGGTGACAGACATACAATTTTCGAAGTACAACGCTAGTACAGTTGTATGTCTGTCATAAGTATTAGAGTCGATTCCTTGCCTAGTTAGTTCCAACGTAATTAGACGATGACCAGGTATGCTATAAGGGTCCTTGCGTTAGTGTTAGTAAAAAGCGTGGAAAATTAACTGAATTTCTATAAATTTAGAAAAAAAACTGTAATTCAATAAAAAATGGATACATATTTATTCCTTTAAAGCCTCATATTTAATCTAGAAATAAAATAAAAATTTCATATATTTTTTTTTATGTATTCACAATGGAAAATATGATTTATCAACGTTTTTCTACTGCAGTCTGATACGGCTGACTTAAAAACCAGCATCGTAGGCTTTGTTGACTGCGTCCATAAAGGATTGCTTCCAATCTTCAAAAATGCCCCGAGGTATCCAGACCCGGAAAAACAAAAAAAAAGTATTAACATTCTTTAAAGGACAACACAGACAAATATTAACGAAAAGAATAATTTACCTGAACGTCATCATAAGGAGCCAATGCACCATTGCAGTCATATCCGTACACTGCACTACTCCTTAAGGTGGCCGTACACTGTTTGCCCGGAGGTCAAATATTTGACATTTTTGGAGAGATAAGGTTTGATTTGATATTTGTACAAACACTATTTTGTTTGCCACTCTCCAATTTTCAACAGTAGTAAACAATATCAAACACCGAACATGGAAAAAATCAACTGACATATTCAAGGTAACCTAACCATGTATCGACAGGTTCGAAGAACAGACTGAAAAAATATTTTAGGCATCCAATAATTGAATATTTGCTTGTCGTGTTTTGTGTAGAATATATTTGATCAGTACACGTTGACCAAATTTTATCTGTCAAAAAAAGTCAAATATTTGGTTTCGGTCAAACAGTGTATGAGCACCCTCAGTGTTCCAATTTATTTGCTTTTTCACACCTAACAGCATGCAATCCGATGTTTTAGTTTAAATTCGAGGAAAACTTTTCGTAAGTTTTAAGAATGGAAGGTTGTTGTTCCGTGCTATATTCACAATTCACACTTCTATATCATAGGAGAAATCATTAGTGGCGATTGGTAAACTTAGAAAGCTCATGTAACTATATGTTGAATAATTTCCATGAGGAGCATCTATTTGTTCGACATTTTTGATGAGCCAAATTCACGCGTCTTCTGAATTAAAACACGGCAAAAGTTATAACTTTTCAGTTAGTTTTTCCCTCGAGTTCAATTTTGTGAGAAAAAATAAACAGAAAAACGGGTTTGAATCAACTAAATTTATTAATTTGTTAGATTTTACGAACAAAAAGCCGTGATTCTGCACGCTATTTTATCTGTGTAAGTATTTTCCTTGTACGATACAAAAAATCTGGCACACCTGTAGTATACAGGCAAACCTTTTTTTTGACGTAGGACTACGTCTTTCATTTCTATACCGGGGTGTAAAATCAAAGTTTCGAAAACGAAAGCGTTACGCCGGAGACCGAGATTTTGAGCGTTAATAGCTCCTAAACAACTAAACGAAATGGTATGATAAACACTTCATTCGAAAGATAAAATGTCTACGCGTTCTATACTTGTTACTTTTTGATCCAAAAACTTGTTTCAATAGTCTTAATATTGCTTTCAAAACAGGCTATTGAAATCACCAATCGGTATATAAGCGAGCGCCGCTCGGAAATCCACTCAGTTCTAATTGAACAGCGATTGGAGCATGTTGTCGCTGTTACGGTGAAGCTCTTTATTTATCATGAAAGCGCGGATGAACGGTGTCACCAAGAGCCTGTTTGTGCACCTTAGGCCGAAAGGGAATCCATCAGGAGGAGAGTGATGCCACAAACGGTTCCCCGGGAAGACATCGCTACACACACATACACGCGCGGAATTCCTTCCGTTTGGATGCCATTCAGCATCGAGAATGTTCCGGAAAGATCTAATCATTTTGGAAAATAATCTGCCAGTTCCTCTGGGAATTTAAAAATACATTCATGTGAAAGAGTTTATTTGAATGTTTTCTATTCATGTAACACTGTGACCAAATATTTTTCAATCAAGTACTATTAACAGGTGGTTATCGAGTTGGTATTAACCACTGGTGGGCTTCCAGTATCGAGGAAAATGTGGAAATATCTAATCGTTGCTGGAAAATAATCTGCCAGCTCCCCTTGGAATTGAAAATTACATTCAAGCGAAAGAGTTTATTTTAATGTTTTCTATCCATAAAATATCCATATAATACATTTGGGTTTGTGATTTGTCAATCAAGTACAGTTAGCAGGTTAGCTTCTGAAGATTATTCTTCAGAACAAGGTTTTTCGTATCCTATATTGGAAGCATAAAACCTTGTGCCTCCAACGTAACGCTCTCGTTTTCGAAGTCTCCCAAACATTCATTTATTCATTCATTCAGAATGGATTTAGATTCAACTTCAAACAAATGATCTCTAAATCAACGATAGTCCTACGTCACCCTTGCGGTTGTACCATAGATATAACCCACTTCCTGTTTTTTGTGCGGGGGATAGGGACCGCACAAAAAATTCGCATAAATCGTGCAAAACTTCACCAGCAGCTTTAAAAAATCGTGTTCGGTACAAATTTTGAAAAAAAAATAATTTTTTTTTGTGCGGTAGATAGGGACCGCATAAAAAAAGGTTTCCCCAAGAAAATAACTCAAATCCACGCCATTTACAGTTCGATTTCCTTTTGTTTCCCTGCTTTGCGATGGGACACTTTGCCTCTTCGGTTGCGCGTGGCTGTTTTGTGCTTTTAGTTGCATATCGAAACGTGTTGCTGTTAGAAATCATGTCATGCAAAAACTTAGAAAAACTTAGAGCATTTGATGAGAGGAGGGGAATAATTTCAGAAGTGGATAATTGAGACGCAAATATGTTTTTTTCGCACCGAAATGCATATAAACCATCGAAAAAAAACTAAATGGACGATAAATTCGTCAAATATGCTTCTTTTCATACACCGCACATAAAAAATCGCACAAAAACAGGATTTACTGTATGTCAAATCACGTTGAGTTTGCACGGCCTTATGAAGGGTTAAGGACAAGAAATAAAATAGGTCAACTGGGGAATATTCCCTAGATGTATGCTTTCGTTCGAGCTGACAAGGTGTCGCCTGAAGTTATACTTGTTCGACTAGGGTTTTCACCTCTATTTCGCAAAAGTTCTGGGCTCTATTTCATTCTATTTGCATAGCTTTCAATGGGACTTTGTGCACTTCGAAAAATGAAAAGACAGATATAAGGATGAAAAGCGATTCCCCCTTTCAGTCCCTACAAATTTTGAATCGGGACAATGGCTTGACTTGAGACAAAATTCTTATCTGACATTGATACTACATCCCAGGAGAGATTAGATTTTATTCAAAATATTTCGCCACTAAACTCGATCGATAGTCGGGTCACACCAATTCTTGTCAGGTCTTGCTCCACCTGGCTGAATCATCTCGCAAGTTGAGCTCCTCTTCTTCCTGTCCCCACCGGATTCGATGCGAACACGGATCTGCTGTTCGGTAATCTTGCAACATGTTCAGCTTTGGCGATTTCATGGATGAAGGATGCTGGTCGAGACAGGGTTTTGTACATGGTACACGTCGTACGGTATCGGAGTATGTTGGATCTTAAGGATTTTCTGAACTTATAGTAGACATTTTTCTGAATAGCAACGCAGGTTGTCAAGCAACCAAAGTGTTAGTTACTGTTACGGACCCAGTAAAATTGAGCGCTTCCAGGCGCAATGTAAATTTTAATTTAGAAGCGCATTTGGCGTAATTAAAAGAACAAATTTATTTGTAAACAGATTCAGGCGAGCATATGTTTTGACTCAGCCTGGGTCTGTATGAGATAAGCGCAACAGGCGTAAATAAAAATCAATACCAGCGAAAAGGGACTGTTTCTCTTTCCGTCTTTAGCTTCCAACAAGATAAGCGTGCCAGATGTTTTTCCATCCGAGCCTTATGAGTTATGTTTAGATAAGACCCAAGCGAGAGCACCGGGCCACCCAAGGGGTGCTAGTTCCATCAAGTGCGGCCCAGATAGGGAGCCAGACAAAAATAAATATTTACTGACGGCAATTAGCCAAGTTAGGTTTGTGCCTTATCGCATGAAATGTGCGAAGGGCCGAAAAAGGAAAAGGCGTGTAAACCACAGGGTTTATTTAGATTCCCATGTGGGAGTCAAAACCTAATTGCTAACCGCATGGTCTCGCGCCTTACCGCGTGAGAGCGAAGGGCCGAAGACCAAATAGGACGCTAAACGCATGCGTTTAAGCAATAAGCGGCATTTATGACGCACGCAAATTAGAGCATATGTTTGTTTGGGACCCTACGCGGTGGCGTAGTGGAGGAAGAGAAAACAGAAATTTCCACGCTGGTAGATTAGATTAGGACCGTACGAAATAGGCGGATAAATTATTATCAAGATGTTTGTTGACATCCTAATTATGAACAAGGGCGTACACGCCAATAAGCTAGAACAACTTAGGGAAAAATAATCAGGCATATGTTTTACGACAGGCGTAAACATGCGCAAAGCGCACTAATTTCTTTAGGTCCCGTCCTCTTCGGCGCACCAAAGATAAGCGCGAATGACGGGAGACGCATAGGACCGCAAACAAGTGGAAAAGGTTCCATGCGGTAAATACAGATAACCGATATGTTTCGGTTATCTGAATAGGAAACAGCTGGGAAAAATCCCACGCTGAGAAATTCGGAGGCAGATAACCACGTGGTTGGTTATCTGTGAGAATAGGAAAGGGAGATTGTTCTCTCCCTTAAAAAACATGTATATATAGTTTAAGTGAGGAAGAAGTAAGTTAGTCCAATTCTAAAAATCAAACCAAACGGTTCATCTTTCAATTCAAATTAGTTTAATTCAAAGTCCAAAAAATAAAGGTTAAGTTCATTTTTCAAATTAGCAGATTGGTGATTCCTTAAATCCGAAACCATTCACCAGCGTTGGCAACCAGGCGCCACGCACCCAAGGCCAGAGCTCCTAACAAGGAAGGAGCTCAACCAAAAAGGTATAAAAAACATTCCCAATTTTCCCATCCGAAAGTAGTTACGAGTTTCACTCGGATGGACCAATCTGGAGCCGTCTGATTCTGAAACGTATTCGTGATTACGGGAACTTTGGAAGGGCTTTGGCCCGTAAGAGACAAAAAACAAGTCCAGGGAAATAGGTTCCCTGGCTTAGCAAAGATTTGGACCCGTGATTCTTAGGCCTCAATTGGTTGGATTGGACAATTTCTGAAATCGTCCGTCAGTTCATGCTTCATGCTGTTCATGCTGTTCATGCTCAAGTACTGCTCTATCCAAATATACGCCGACGATGTGCAACTTTACGTCGGGAGACTCGGTTCCTGTACCCGCGATTTAGTCAGAATAATGAATGATGACCTCGAACGTGTTGCAAATTGGTCGAGACAAAATGAACTCCGTGTGAATCCATCTAAGAGTAAAGCTTTATTCATCACCAGTCGACGCCTGAATATTTTACATCACCAGGGATTGTAATGGACGGTCAGAGCATCGAATTCCTGGATAGTGGCAGCAACCTAGGATTCATCTTCCAAAGTGACCTGCAGTGGGACAATTTGATAACACAGCAATGCGGGAAAATCTATGCTGGTCTCCGGACACTTTACCGATGTACCTCCACCGCACCGATCGCCACTAAATTGAAACTTTTCAAATCGCTAATTCTGCCGCATTTCGTGTTTGGCGACGTTCTTCATATCCGTCCAAGCGCAAACTCCTTCGTTCGGTTACGTGTCGCACTAAACTGCTGTGTGAGATATGTTTACGAACTGAGCCGCTATGATCACGTGAGTCACTTGCAACAGAACCTTATTGGATGTCCTCTACAAAACTTTTATGCTAATCGATCTTGCGTATTCTTGCGGAATCTGCTGAACACACGATCTCCTGGGATACTATACCAGAGGCTTCTTCAAACTCGTGGACGCCGCCTGCAGAATCTAGTGATTCCAACCAACAACACAGCATGTTACGCAAATTCATTGTTCGTTAGGGGTGTGGTCAATTGGAACTCTTTACCACCCGTTGTGAAACGATCCCCGTCAGAAGCAATTTTCAAGAGTGGCTGTATCAGTTTTTGGAACCGTGTAAATTAATTTAATTATTTTTAAAATCAATCAACGAATAGGTTAGGCAATAATGTACTCAAACCATTCATAAATCGGAAGTAGTAATTTTTAAAAGATTTGTATCTTACGCTACTGGACAATAAACAAACAAACAAACAAACAAACAAACAAACAATTGCCTACATCTAGGGAAATAAGTTCCCTAGATTAATCACGAAGCGCTCGAGAGAGGACGAGCGAAAAGTCTTGCCTTCATAGCAAGCATCTAGGGAATTTCGATTCCTTAGATTATAGTTACCGTCGACATTTTCATGCGGCTAATACCGTTTTGAATCATATTTCGGACACTTTGTTCTAATATCTTGAAATACATGGTGCACTGATGATATAACTATAAAATTAATATCACAATTGCTTCTTTAGAGTAATCCCTGGGCTTCACTATCATTTCATATGAGAACAGCATTTGAATTATAACATAATGGTCAAAAATCTGACAACACTACTCATTATCGTTTGTGTTAGACGTTTGCTTAGGGTGAGCACGTATAATTTACCCGTTCATCAATATTTAAATTTCTCCCGTGTTTCATCAGTTCTCATCATCGTTAACAGTTTACTGTGATTGCTTGGTATTTGTTTCGCAGTTGATTATAAAATATAATCAAGTGTAATGTAGTTTTCGTTCAAAAAATTACAAAATAAAGTGTCCGAAATTTGAATTCAATCTGTCCGAAATTTGATTTTTTCTATAAATGGTGTCCGAAGTTTAAATTATATTCGGTTGATTTGAAAAGCATTTTCTTCGATGATTTCTTTATGTTTTCAATCAAATAGGTATCAAAGTAGAAAGCTTAAAAGCATATTGAACTAATTTTAAAAAAATATCAACCAAATAATACCTGTGCATAAAGTTTAGATATGTTTTCTGCATCATATGCCTTAAGCGTCCGAAATATGATTCAGAACGGTACCCTAACCAACAATGTGCCTCTAGTATGAGTTTTCCGATTGGTCTTTTTTTTTGTTTCAGAGAAGAATATCCATGAAAATAATTCAATATAATTTTAATGTGCGACATAGAGAACGTAGTGTCAATTCATCCCATTTTTCGGAATCCCTACTCTTGCATTCATGGTATTATATAAATTCCTGTTTTATCCAATTCAAATCGTACAAGGAAGTTCGGATCATTGCAATGCGCGCGAGCTTTCAATTTTATCTAATTATTATTACTGTGAACATGATTAACTGCAATAAGTGTTGATATTGATATAAACTTCTAGAAATTCAGTAGAAAATATGAATAGTTTTGACGCATAATCCATATGCGATCTTTAGTGTTAATAAGCTATCATATTGTGTTTCATCTACAATTCAATTGTCATAATAGTTGAAAAAGACGAGAGAAAAATAATAACTCCTCTAGAGAATATCTTTGAATACCTGTCCTTACGCTAATCAGTCTTGGATTGATTTATTCCACTTGATTTCTCATTTCTATATATGGTCGATAATCAAAAAAAAAATGCAGATCAATGCATTTGTGTTATGATGAGGTATTTCAGGATTTGTTATCTTTGTATGCACTTCATTATTCCACACATTCATCTCTCTCTCCTAATCGGTGTATTCCGTTGCTCTAGTTCTACGTGGTCTTCCCCCTCCTCCGTCTTCCTATCTTCATTCGTACTTTTCGACAGTACACATTTAACTAAAACAAATAGTTGAGAGCTATGTTGATTGCGCTACACTACGGTAGCCGACTAGCTTGCGGAAAAAAATACGAACTTACATGCGATTCAACAATTCAACTTAAATATTTGTTTACATTTGAATCTCGCTTTCCCTATATATTTTTTCTCATATGGGTAACTATCATCAGATCATTGTGCTTAAAAACTAACAACCAAAAGAAGTGCTTGAAGAAATGTCTTTTTTTTTCGAATAGAACTTTTAGTTCGAATGGTAAATTACTAGGTAGTATATAATACATGTTCTATTTGGCTTCATTTACAAACGGTACTCTGAAAACTGTGGATTTGCTATTTTGGCATTCGGATCTATCGGAGGACCCATCCCATTCTTTGTATGTATGTGTGTGTGTGTGTCTCACGGACAGAGTTCCCCGGTTCTGTTGGACGGCATAACATTTGTACTATTGTTCGATTTACGCCTCTTCGAAAAAAGCTAGCATCATCTCTGCTGCTCCAAACTATTACGTTGGTGTTGGTAAAAAAAAACTTATTTACATACCTACTAACATTCGCTCAACGAATTACAAAAATGTTTTCGAACTTTTTCGACTTTTTTCGGGACCTTGAGCTTTGGTATAAACGTTGTCCGGCTCGACAACTACATCCACTCTATGCTATAAGACGCTGGTGCTGATGCTTCGGTTGCCAAAACCAAACATCGGCACATACCGCATGAGACTGCTGTTACTTTTCGTTATCTCCGAGTCCCGTTGCAACAGAGGTTCGACTGGGTTGTACACGTTCAGTGCAACGCTGGTGTTGTTATTGTTCGTGGTAATATCATCTGCGGGGACGGTGCTTGGTTGGCCACGGAAATCTGTGTTCACGTTCAGATCGTTCAAATTGATACCATTCCGCATGTTCATCTTGGTGTACCCTTTCGGAGTTCGGTTGAGGTCGTTTATCTGGGAAGTGCCTACCAGCAGGTCGGCGGTTGGTTCGTCTTTCCTTTTGCGCATCCCTGGTAGCAGCTCAAATTGGTCACTATCGGTTTCGGCCATTTGAACTGAAGCTAGCGGGACATCCAAGCAGGGACTGAGCAGTCTCGGGTAGTTGGAGATGAATTCGGAAACCTCGGATGCATTCGGACGCTTCTTGTAGTCCTGATTCCAGCAGGCCTTCATGAGTCCCTCCAGCTGGGGTTTGACCCCGGTTGGAATTGATAGGCAGTGTCCGTTTTTCAAATGCTCGAGTACTTGATTGTTGGTCATCCCTTGGAACGGGAACGAGCCAAAGGTTATGATCTCGTACAACAGCACCCCGTATGACCACACATCGGATGCTGGCGTGAAGAGTCCCAGCACCAGCGACTCCGGTGACATCCAGCGCACGGGAAGCATTCCTTTGCGGTTGAATCTGTAGTAATCGTTTTCGAACGTTGGCCGTGCCATACCGAAGTCTCCCAGCTTGACCACTCGCTGAGCGTTGACCATACAGTTCCGGCATGCAATATCCCTGTGGACGTATTTTTGCTCCGCCAAATAGGATAGAGCTCGGGAAATATCCAGAGCCATCATTGTCAATCGTTTGGGAGATATATCCGACTCTTCCGAATGCTTGCTACTGTTCACCAAATGTCGTCGAGCCAGAAGGAACGTTTTAAGATCTCCGTACAGCATGAATTCCATAATTGTGTAAACAGGTTCTGTCTGCAGACACACTCCCAACAGTTTCACAATGTTATTATGATCGAATCGTTTCATAGCCTCTGCCTCTGACAAGAAATCCACCTTATCTTCAGTCGTTGAACCAATCTTCAATGTTTTAACGGCCACAGCAGTCCAACCATCCTCGTCGATTTGCGCTTCACCACCGTAAACAGTTCCGAATGCTCCTTCACCCAACCTGCGGTTAATCACAACACGATCCTTTGGAATCTCCCATTTATCCAGTGTATTCACCGGAATCGATGACGGGGAAAGCAAATCGATGCCAAACTTCTGCAGATATTTGGCCGAATGTTTCATCTTCCGGTTGTAACGAACTTGGAAGAAACAAAACGATGCAAGCGAAATTATCCCAATTACAATTACACACATAAAACCGGTGAATATTAAAACCGCCCCATCACAATCCGTCCCGAAGAATCTGGCCAACGCACCTAGGTTGCAATTCAGTGCCCCGTCATCCGGCACTCGGCCATCTTTCGTCATCCATACGATCGCCTGCTGGTTCAGAGCCAGTGACCCTCCGATCAGCTGATAACCACTCTCCGATATGTTCGGCGTAAATTGTCCCACAATGTTCGGGGTCCCATTAATCCACTGCAATACGTTTATAATGGTGTACCTAGAACCCTCCTCCCCGAAGCGAATCCTCCCGGAGACACCCTGAAAATCGGTTTCCCTTATAACCTCCATCAACCGCCGGGTGGTCTTCGGTGAGTGCAAATCACTCAAGTACGAGGGGTCCTCCTTGATCAGCTTGTCCAGCGCTAGCCCGTAAACCCACACCGCATCGTACGCGTAACCGGCGTAATCCGACGGTAGCAAATCTTTGCTCTGTAGCAACTCGTGGTACTGTGCCTTCCAGCTGCCGACCGAGGTGCCCGCCGAGGTGGTGTCCAGCAGGCTGTCATTGGCCGCGAACGGTGCGAACGAGAGCGAGAAGTGACCGTTGATGGCTTTCAGCATTTCCTGGGCGCTGCAGTGGGATGGGGGCGAACGCGCCGGTCTGTCCTGGCTGACATTCCACAGGTTCGATAGCCAAACGGGTAGGAACCACACGTAGCCGTTTTCCGCTGTCATCTGAAAGAAAACGGATGGAAGAAAAAGGGGATAATAGTTTAGTACCGATTGCAAAATGTTTAGTTGAATGTTAACACTCCTATACTCGCGCGAAAAATCGTAACTCGTGTACTCACAGACTGTGCGCGTCTCTGTAAAATTGCTATTGTGTATTTTTAGGCGTTATTGGTATTCATTCAAAGAAAAATATATAATTGCATGGAAAAACTCCATCAAAAAAGAAAAGAAGGTGTATTTCCGGGATCTACTATAAAAATGGAACACAAATTTCTGCATAACTCAAGAACTAATCAAGTAAATGGAACCAAATTTGGCATATGGAGGTTTTTGGGAGCAATCAATGTTTTTATGATGGTTGGACACTCCTTTCTCCTCTCTAAAAAGTGAAGGGGGGGAGAGGTTGCTGAACAACTCGAGAACTAATCAAACAAATGGAATCAAACTAAGCATATAGAGGTAATAAAAAGAAAGTAAACGAATAAAAAAATGCTGGGTCAGCTAGTCCTGTATATAATCGAGTAAAGAAAAAAATTCTTTTTTTTCGTTTTTATGCTTATATTTCGAAAACATAACGGCATTTTTTTAAAGTCCGTTTCCGGAGTATCTGGAAAATGATCCATTCTATCATGGCTGACATCAGAGGGTGGAACATACGCTCGCTTAGAAGTGTATTTTCCCACTGTGATCATACGTGGGTGACCGGGAGTTTTGCAAAACATCTGGGCTTGATAGGATTTCGTATTTTTCTCTATCCGTGAGCACTTTTCCTTTCTACATTTTCCAGATTTATTAATCAAACTAACTGAAAACAACGGTAAACGCAACTGATCTTATAGGAACTTGACACTTGAAAAATACAAAAACATTTGTTTACGCTCAACGCTTGCACACACACACATATGAAAATCATGCAGCATATTATAGTTATCAATACAAATACACTAGAATATAAATTGAAACGTTGTTTGTTTACAATTACACAAAGCAGCAATATCATCACCTGGTCTTATAGAAGTTGGACCGAGTGTATGTGTTCGGACGAGTGTTAAGAAAACGTTCTATTTGGCAATCTGTTTTGATGCAACAGATCAAACTGCAAATATATTTTCCCATTAATTCGATATCACATAATTTATTATTGATCTTACAATTTTAGTTTCCTTCGCCTTCTGAACAAAAACGTTTCCCTACTGTTTGGTGAATTTCAGTTCAATGTCGTGGATTCGTATTAGTGATCTAGATTAGACAATGAAAATGATCTATTCAAACCCCGTTATATTCACAATTTGAATTCATTATCTACCTGCCGTTCTACCGCTAATTCAAATTTGAATTTCAGCCCAGTAAACTTGCAAACACCTTTCTTCCACAATTACACGATCTTTCAAGCTTTCTTAAATTTCCTACTAACTTTCCCCAACTTTCTCTCTTAAAACTTTACACAATTTCCTTTTCACAATTTCCCAATGGCTCTTTTGTGCAACTCTCAGCTTTTCTTCCAAATAGCGAATGTTTGTTTTTTGTTTCCTCTATCTGTCTTTGACGTTTCTCGCTCCGTTCTTTTCCCCATCGGCCAAAGTCTACAGCGATGCGGCAGGAACAACAACAGTGTGGCCAGAACATTCCCCGGCCCGTAACCCTGTCCCGGGAGTCAAATCCCGATCAGAGTTACCTTCCTCACCGATTTCCATCACTGCCAGTTTCGCTGTCGCTCGCTTGAACCGTTCGCTCTTTGTTCGAATCCAAGTCCACTTAGTCCGCGTATTCAGCGATGGAACGTACTCCTTAAGCCAGCGTTCCCACATAATGTTAGCTAGCTGCTGCGAACGCTGGAAAGCGTCTCGAAGCGCCACCGCTGGGTTCGAGGTTGGTAAAACAGCACACGGTGAATTCGGTGAAGCACCCTTCAAAAAATGATTCGGCGTTAGTGCTTCTGCTTCGTCAGACTGTAGAGAAACGTAGGTGAGTAGACGAGAGTTGACTATGTCCTCCGCTTCAACGATGGCAGTCTGCAGAATTTCGTCCGTTATTCGTCTACCGTCGTCAAGAACAGTCAGTACTTCCTTCACTGAACGTACGAGGCGCTCCCACACGCCCCCCATATGAGGTGCTGCTGGGGGGTTAAACGTCCATTTCGTTCTCGCACTCGTAAGTTGATCAGCACAGTCGTCTCCGATATTCCTCACAGCCTCTATTATTTCTTTGCTGGCGCCTCGCAGATTCGTCCCATTGTCGGAGAAGAACTCGAAGGGCCAGCCTCGGCGACTGGTAAACCTATCGATCGCCATCAAACACGACGGGGTTGTCAATCCATGAGCCACTTCCAGGTGAACCGCACGTGTAACCATACAGGTGAACAACGCTATCCACCGTTTCTCCGTCCTGCGACCAACGGTCACCTCGATCGGTCCCAGGTAATCCACACCGATGTAACTAAACGGGCGAAGATTCGGCGTGAGCCTCTGCACCGGCAGCGGAGCCATACGTGGAACTTGAGGTCGACTACGGTGTACCTTGCACCAAACGCATAACGACGACACCTTCCGAACTACTGCATCCACGTGCGGAATATAGTACAGTTGCCTCAGTTCGTTCTTCACCGCTTGACGGTACCCATGACCGCTCTTCTCGTGGTAGTACTGGACAATCAATCTGGTAATCCTGTGATCGCTTGGAAGAATCACTGGAAATCGCATATCAAACGGAAGGAATTCCGCTCGCTCGACTCGGCCTTCCATTCGTATTAAACCTTTTGCATCGACCAACGGTGTTAGCTTGTACAGCGGACTGGACTTCTCCAGCGCCATCCACTGATTTACCGGGCGATCCTTGTTCCTCTTGAGTACCTTCAACTCATCTATAAAGCATTCAGCCTGCGCCGTCTTCATCAGAAACAATTCCGCTTTCTCATACTCGTTCTGCTGCAACGGTATGTGAACCGACGCAGCGGACCTCTGCTTCAGCACCTTTAACTGTCTCCCTGTTGCTCGCATAGTCTCAATCGGCAGCCCTTGAATCTTCCTCCTGCCGTTAGACACAAAACGGAATACGCAGGCCATCGTACGTACCAGTACTGTTCACTTGGAAAAGCGAAGAGCGTCCACGAGAACATCCGGTACCTTCACATCGTGCAGCAACAAATGAACGCGTAGCTCCAACGTTGAGTTTGCTGGCGGTAATTCCTTTTTCGGCCACTCTTCTACTCTCTTGTACAAAAAGGAAGGACCTCGAACCCACGTACTATCCGGATGCATTTCTGGGTCCTTACCCCACTTCGTAAGCTGGTCTGCTACGTTTAACCTTGTCGGAACCCAGCGCCAGTCCGTCAGCTTTGTCAGGCTAAGTATTTCTCCGATCCTAAATCCGACAAACTGTTTGTATCTGCGCTGATCAGACCGAATCCACGACAGTACCACGCTTGCGTCGATCCAGTACACCACTCTATCAACCTTAAAGCTGTGGCTCTCCAGCACCGTCCGTGACAACCGAGCTCCAAGGACAGCCGCAAGAAGTTCTAGGCGAGGGATCGAGATTTGCTTGAGTGGGGCCACCTTGGACCGACTCATAACCAGGGCACACCTCACCTCTCCACGAACAATGGCGCGAAAATACGCCACGCATCCGTACGCTGTCTCACTCGCATCAGCAAATACGTGAAGTTGCAAGTCCGTTATTTCGCCTGACTTGGCATTCCCAAAGTAACTCCGAGGCAGTCTGAACGATCCAATATCTCGCATCATCTGTATCCAACATTGCCACTTCGTGAAAGATACCTCGTCGATTTTATCATCCCAGTCACAACCTGTCCGCCAAAGATCTTGAACCAGCATCTTCCCGCACACGGTGATCGGAGTGAGAAATCCCATAGGATCGAATTGCGCCATCACGAAACTGAGGACAGTCCGCTTCGTCGGATGTTCTTCTCCACAAATAGCTTTCAGAAACTCTGACTTAGATACGGTGGCAAAACAGAAAATGTCTTCCATCGGCTCCCAAATGATGCCCAGCACACGTTCGTACTCCGTGCCTTTGTCTCTGGAAAAATGTACTGCTTCGTTTGCGCTACGCTCGCCGAGGGCCTCTAAGAACTTCTCCGAGTTTGACACCCAGTTTCGTATGTGGAAACCTGCCCGTGAATGGATGTATTTCACTTCTTCGGCTCTTTGGATCGCCTCCTCGATGGTGTCTGCGCTGTCGTAATAGTCATCCACATAGTGCTTTTTTGTAATTGCTGCCGCTGCCTCCGGGAACTGCTCAGCAAATTGTTCTGCATTTAGGTTCTTCACAAACTGCGTCGAACAGGGGGAGCACGTGGCGTCAAAGGTTGCTACGTCCATAACGTACACTTGTGGTGCCCCTGAATCGTCGGTTCCAAACAGAAATCGGAGCGCTTGTTTATCCATAGCTCGAATTTTCATTTGGTGGAACATTTCTTGGATGTCTCCCCCGAAAGCAACCGGACCTTCTCGAAAACAACATAACACTTTCGGTAGGGGCACTAACAAGTCTGGCCCCTTCAGTAATTCGGAGTTCAGTGACACACCTCCGACAGACGCAGCCGCGTCCCAAACCAGACGCACTTTGCCGAGTTTCCTCGGATTGACCACCGCGTTCATCGGCAGATACAACACCGCCGAACAAGAAGTATCTTTCATTTCTGCCGCTGTTATTTTGTGAGCATAACCCTTAACTTGATAATCCTCGATCTGCTGGCACACGTTTCGCTTTAGTTCTGGATCTCTTTCTAATTTCCGATCGAGGGACTTCATCCTCCGAACAGCCATTGGGTAGCTGTCGGGAAACTTCCGCTCATCTCTCCGCCATATCAGCCCCGTTTCGAAACGATCGTCTACCCGTTTTGTGGTAGCTTCTAGGATTTCTCGAGCGCGTTTCTCGTCAGCTGGCTCTGGCATGGCGTACAATGTAACCGCACTTCTTCCATCGCATACTGCTCTCGAATAGCGTCGTGTAGTTCTTGGTTGCTCACTGTTGTGACGGAATGCAGATTCAAATACGTGTGAATACTGGGTTTCCGCTTCTCCAAACCATAAATCGTCCATCCGAGTTTTGATCGAACTGCTATCGGTTCGCTAGGCTTTCCAACCCGTGAATCTAAGGGTGCGAACAAGTACAGGTTGTCTAACCCAATCAGAATCGTAGGCGTGGCTGATGAATAGTTATTTACCGGTACGCCAGCCAGATGCTGATACCGTTTTGCCACTTCCGCAATTCGTACATTCTGCTTTGGCAACTGTAGTTTCGACACCGTTCTAGTGTTGAACAGTGGAAACCTTTCTCGTGAACCCTTCGCTGATATCATCAGTTCAACCTTTCTTGAGCCATTCTCAAAGCGGTTAATATTGCCAGTCCAAGTTACAATCAGAGGCTCCACAGCGCCCTGCGCCCTCAGCAGCTTGGCTACCGCAGCATCCACCAACGTAGCAGATGACCCTTCATCCAAAAACGCCGCAGTGTCGAACTGCCGATTCCCAACATATAGCCTTACCTGTATCTGGCGGAAAATTACTGAACACTCCGTGTCCTTAAGCGCGTTGCACTCCGCTTTCTGCAACTGTACAGATTCCTCAACACGGTGTAGCAGAGGATGATGGTTCCCCTGGCAGTTTCGAATCGTGCATCGGATCTTCGAAAAGCATCGCCCATTACCGTGTCTGTTCAGGCAGAGTCCACACAGTTTCTGCCTCTCGACTTCCCTCAATCGCTGCGCAATATTCGAGTAAAGAGGAACACAATATCACTCGGCTGTTGTGGATTACGTTTTGTTGGGGTGTTCAATTTGTTTCCCGCATAAACAAAAACATTTCATTAAGTTTTGTAATTTTAGTTAACTGCAAACTGCAAACCAAAAATAATTGGGTATGAACTAAACACAACATTTCGGAAATATTTAAATTTTTCTGAAAATCGTGATCAATTTCCCCCGGTTTACGGTACCAAAGTAATACTTAAGCGGTGTTGTTTTGGTATTGAATGTGCTCATTTTTGTATTGGAATAATATTGTGGAACGATTGTCGCGGTTTTGCGAAGATCTTCTATCAGCGATTTTATAGCCATGAAGCAATAAAGGGTGTGTCACATCAAATTGCATCACGGAAAAAACGCTGTAGAAATTCGCCCAGTAGACCGATCCTTTTGAAAATTTTAGACAGTAAAATAAAAACTATTAAACAACTTTTGGCATTTTCTTTTTATTCATACTTCGAGCCCAAGCCCGTATGCTCGCACCTTCCTCTTTACCCCGTCCATAAGGTTCTGTACAACGTCAGGTTGTAGTTTTTTTTGAACAGAAATCCATTTTCTCTTGAAGTCCGCCTCCGATTTGACAACTTTTGGGTTCTCCCGGAGGGCCTGCTTAATAATCGCCCAATATTTCTCTATTGGGCGAAGCTCCTGCGCGTTGGGCGGGTTCATTTCCTTTGGCACGAAGGTGACCCCGTTGGCTTCGTACCAATCCAACACGTTCTTTGAATAGTGGCACGAAGCGAGATCCGGCCAGACGATGGTCGGGCCCTCGTGCTGCTTCAATAGTGGTAGTAAGCGCTTCTGTAGGCACTCCTTAAGGTAAACCTGCCCGTTTACCGTGCCGGTCATCACGAAGGGGGCGCTCCGCTTTCCGCAAGAACAGATCGCTTGCCACACCATGTACTTTTTGGCAAACTTGGATAGTTTCTGCTTGCGAATCTCCTCCGGAACGCTGAATTTGTCCTCTGCGGAGAAGAACAACAGGCCCGCCAGCTGACGAAAGTTCGCTTTGACGTAGGTTTCGTCGTCCATTACCAGGCAATGCGGCTTCGTCAGCATTTCGGTGTACAGCTTCCGGGCTCGCGTCTTCCCCACCATGTTTTGCCTTTCATCGCGGTTAGGAGCCTTCTGAAACTTGTATGTACGCAGGCCCCTCCCGCTGCTTGGTCCGCTGGACGAATGAACTTGACAAATTCAGCTTATTGGCGACATCCCGGACCGAACTTCTCGGATCACGTCTAAACTGCTTGTTACGGACCCAGTAAAATTGAAAATAATAAAAAGATAGGAGCGCTTCCAGGCGCAATGTAAATTTTGATATTGTAGCGCATTTGGCAATTATAGAGAAGAACAAATTTATTTGTAAACAGATTCAGGCGAGCATCTGTTTTGACTCAGCCTGGGTCTGTATGAGATAAGCGCAACAGGCGCAAATAAAAATCAATACCAGCGAAAAGGGACTGTTTCTCTTCCGTCTTTAGCTTCCAACAAGATTACCGTGCCAGATGTTTTTACATCCGAGCCTTATGAGTTTAGATAAGACCCAAGCGAGAGCACCGGGCCACCCAAGGGGTGCTAGTTTGATCAAGTGCGGCCCAGACCGGGAGCCAGACAAAAATAAATATTTAATGACGGCAATTAGCAAAGTTAGGTTTGTGCCTTATCGCATGAAATGTGCGAAGGGCCGAAAAAGGAAAAGGCGTGTAAACCACAGCGTTTATTTAGATTCCCATGTGGGAGTCAAAACCTAATTGCTAACCGCATGGTCTCGCGCCTTATCGCTTGAGAGCGAAGGACCGAAGACCAAATAGGACGCTAAACGCATGCGTTTAAGCGATAAGCGGCGTAAATTTATGACGCACGCAATTTAGGGCATATGTTTGTTTGGGACTCTACGCGGTGGCGTAGTGGAGGAAGAGAAACAGAAATTCTCACGCTGGTAGATTAGATTAGGACCGCACAGAACAGGCGGGAAAAATAATCAGGCATATGTTTTACGATAGGCGTAAACATGCGCGAAGCGCACTAATTTGTTTAGGACCCGTCCTCTTCGGCGCACCAGAGATAAGCGCGAATGACGGGAGAAGCATAGGGCCACAAACAAGTGGAAAAGGTTCCATGTGGTAAATACAGATAACCGATGTGTTTCGGCTATCTGAGTAGGAAACAGCTGGGAAAAATCCCACGCTGAGAAATTCGAGGGCAGATAACCACGTGGTTGGTTATCTGTGAGAATAGGAAAGGGAGATTGTTCTCTCCCTTAAAAATTGTATATATAGTCTAAGTCAGGACGGAATGAAGTCAGTCCAATTGTTGAGTCCATTTCAAAATTCAAATCAAACAGTTCAAATCAAACAGTTCAAATCAGAAGTCTAATTCGTTAGTTCAAAATCAAAGTTCGTCGTTCAAAGTTCAATTCGTGATCCGAAAATCCACCAAGCGTTGACAACCAGGCGTCACGCATCAGAATCCGGATACACCCAAGCGTTGGCAACCAGGCGCCACGCTATAAAAGGTATAACCAAAAGGAACAAATCCCAATCCGAAAAGCGGACCATTTGCTTCGCTTCACCGGACCGCACTGGAGCCGGAAGAGGTTGAAGTTTTGTGGCTGCCCTAGCCGGGATTTGTTCACGCAAAGGGGCTTAGCCCATAAGAGACCAACCAAGTCCAGGGAAATAGATCCCTGGCTTTAATAAATTTAAACCGTGATTCTCAGGCCTCAATTGCCGACATCTAGGGAAAAAGTTCCCTAGATTAATCACGAAGCGCTCGAGAGAGGACGAGCGAAAAGTCTTGCCTTCATAGCAAGCATCTAGGGAACTCCAGTTCCTTAGATTATATTTTGGTGGCTCCAGAGAGGAGATTTAAAACTCACACCTTCGCCAAGAAAAGAATCACGATCCCTCGCGCAAGAGGAGTAAATCGGGAGGCTCAGAATCACGCCTTTTTGAAAAGACTAAGAAGTCAAGAATTGAAATTTGAACTCTCGCGCCAGAGAGTGAAATTGAACTCACGTGTATTCAAACGGGAATCACGTTGTAAGAGGAGATAAGACTTGGAACTCAAGCACTCATAGAAATTGATTTGAACACACGTGCATTCAAAAGGGAATCACGTTTATAAGAAAGAGATAAGACTTGAAAATTTAAGCACTCAAAAAAGATCTGAATTGAACTCACGTGTATTCAAGAAGGAATCACGTTAATTAAAATGGCTACATACGCATATAAAGCCAACCCTAATGGGCACTGCCGTCTGTGTACGGACAAAGACAAGAAAGAGGACATGGTCGCATGCGATGAATGCGATCGGTGGTTCCACATTTCATGTGTGGGACTCACATACCTACCCAAGAAAGATGAAAGGTGGGTATGCCCTAAGTGCATGAGCAAAGAAAGGGAAATGATGGAACTGAAAGTCAAAGTCAGACAATCAGTTTCCGGAGACAGCTTGCAAGAAATTTTGCAAGAGAACAGAGCAGCAATGGAGGCTCTGGTAAAGTCCATGAGGACAACGAGATTCGAAGCTGAACCAGGTACAAGTTCAGCACACAATAATGACAGCATCGAAGGTCAAAATCAGGAGGCAGAGCCAGAATGGACTGTCTACCTAAAGCGACAAGCACTCATGAGCTTGCCAAAATATGGAGGTGCGGCCAGAGAATGGCCGAAATTTAAAAAGGCCTTTGATGAGACCACAAAACAAGGTCAATTTAACAGGCTTGAAAATT
Organism: Toxorhynchites rutilus septentrionalis; assembly: GCF_029784135.1. Taxonomy (NCBI): domain Eukaryota; kingdom Metazoa; phylum Arthropoda; class Insecta; order Diptera; family Culicidae; genus Toxorhynchites; species Toxorhynchites rutilus. The sequence continues at coordinate 6,239,457 of NC_073746.1, forward strand.
TGAATCGCCTGCAAACAGTGCTGTACGGGAACGCAGAGAGGAGCGTCCGACAGTTAATGATGGATCCAAATAATATGGACCAAATAATTGATAGACTAGAAGATAATTTCGGAAGACCCGAACTAGTCTATAAAGAACTACTAGCCGAACTCACCAATATCAAAAGGGAGAGTCGGAATTTGATTACCGAGATATCCGAAGCACTGGATAATCTCGTCTGTAATGTTTCTCTTATGGATAGAGAAGAATTCCTGATTGACCACCGATTGGTGGAAGAGATCATAAGGAAAATGCCCTACGGTCTACAGGTGAAGTGGACTGAAGAAATGTACGACGGGGCAAAGACTTTAGCTGATCTCAATGAGTGGCTGAAGCCTCATTCGAGAACCAATAGACTGCTGAATGGCACCAGCAGGCCGCAGCCGCGAGAAACAAGCAGACCGCAGCCGCGAGAAATTAACAGATCGCAGCCGCGAGACACGAGGCCTGAGCGTCGATTTAACGTAAATACGCATCAGGAAAATAGATCGACAATAATAAAACGCAATTGTGAAGCATGTCGGGGAAACCACAAACTCCTCGAATGCACCAGATTTAAGGCTATGAAGCCTGAAAAGCGAAATGAATTAGCCTTTAAGGCAAAGGTATGCTTGAGCTGCCTTGCATTCACAAATCACGTGATGCGAGATTGCAAAAGAGCAAAACGATGCGGAGTTAATGGATGTAACTATAAACATCATCCATTAATTCATAAATCTCAAGAGAGAAATACAAATGATACAAATCAATCGGAAGGGCAAGATAGCCCAAGCAATCAAATAGATGGAGAAGTACACAGTCATCAGCAACTTACAAGGACAAGTGTACTCTATCAAATAGTTCCCGTTAAGTTAAGAAACGGAGAAAAAATAATAGAGACTTTCGCATTTCTGGATGCAGGGTCATCGCTCTCGCTCATAGACGAGGAGACAGCGAACAAGCTAGAGCTCAACGGAAGGGTTGATCCATTAAAGCTTAAGTGGACGCAGAACGTAACCAGGGACGAGGAAAATAGCCGTAGAGTCCAGGTACGAATCAGCGGCGTCAATCAAAGAGAATATGTATTGAAGGGAGTAAGAACCATAAAAAATCTTCAACTACCCAAACAAACATTTATAAAAGAGACAATGGAGAAAAGATACCCATACCTGGAAAGCCTACCCTTAACAAGCTATACAGATGTACGCCCCACCATATTGATAGGGTTAAGTCATAGTCACCTTTTAGTTCCATTCGAGAGGCGAATGAGAAAAGAAGACGAACCAATCGCCATTCGTACCAAACTAGGCTGGTTTATGTTCGGAAACATTTCAACATCAGAGGACTGCGGACACATCATGATCCATCAAGAGGACACCGTACCGACACAAACAATTGCGGAGACAAATGAAGAAATGGATTCATGGAAAATTCTCAGCTCCTGTTCGGCATTGCAAGTACAAAGTCATCCACAAGCTGAAACCGAATTATATAAGAAGATTCAATCAACATCCTTCTCGACGGAGTTGGAAGTACTCCGTAAGGCAGAGATTATAAAGACAGGAATTCTATCCAGTTACAAACCTTTTCTAGACGAAGCCGGAATAATAAGAAGCAGGAGTAAGGATAATAAAAATCCGATAATACTGCCCCAAAAACACCAACTCGTACTTAAAATAGTAAAGGCAATGTACAAGCATCTTCAGCACGACGAAAAGGCCACCATAAGGGAATTACAAAAAACATATTGGATTCCAAATATCAAATCTATACTGATTAACGTACAACGAGATCTGCAAGAAACTGCGACACCAATTAACAACGATCATCAGCTTCATCCGTTCGCTAAATGCGAGATTTTCTATTTTGGACCGTTCGAAGTAACGGAAGAAGGAAGAACTGAAAAAAGATGGTGTGCAATAATTTTTTGCGTCAAAACCGCGGCTGTTCAACTCAAGATGGCCGCAAGCTTCAATTTCAATACCTTCATGGCTATCCTAGATAAGATTCATCAACAAGGAGGGAGGCTCTTTAGTCTTCAAAGTTCCAATGAAACGGCGTTCACCGATTCAGAACAAGCATTACGAACAATGTTGACGGAGATCGACGGAAGAATGAAGAATGGGGAAGCCAGAAGAAAAGAGTTATTCTGGCAAACTAATGCGTCCACATCATTAGAATATGGAGAGCTAGGCGAGATAATTAAATCATCGCTAGCAAAAGTATTTAAGCAAAGAATGTCAGCATTAAGTGCTCAAGCCGCATTATCAAGGGCAGAGTATATAATTAACTCTCGACCATTGACACAAATACCCATCTCCCGAATGGAAGCTGAAATATTAACACCATTTCACCGTTTGCTAAGTCACGCGGGAGACTACCCAACATTCAACGTTTTATCATCGACAAGCAAGGCGAATATCCCTAAAACCACAAAAAGGAAACACGTAAACATGAATTTCCCGAATTGGGGAAAGAGGTCTAAGGTCGACGAAGACGAAGTAAAGAAAGCAGCAGATGAATTAAAAAAATCAACTACTAAGCCTTCACGGAAAAGGAAAATAAAGCCAGCCTCCAAAATCGCTACAACAATACTTACTGTCGCAGCCATACTGTCATTCGGTAATACCCTGCAAATAAAGCCCATAGAAGAGAGTGGACTAATATTCAGCCATTTAAGTACCTGCATAATAAAAAAAGGAACATGGGAAACCAAATTAAATACCAAGGTACGTTCCCCAGAAGACGTCAAGACCATAAATAACATACATGACAGCTTGTTCATAACTTTCCAAAAAATGAAAAGATTGCCAACGCCAAACTCAGTGGTTTACTATACAAGCAAACCAAGTACAATAATCATAAGCTGCGAGAACTCCATAATATCTCCACCGTACGAAGCAGCAATCGTAGAAATGACACCAGACTGCAGAATGCAGACAAAGAACGGAACAATATACGCAACCTTAAACGGAAACAGCAAAAGAATGCTGACATATTTTAAACCTCGGAGCCATATCGACGTCAGCTTAGAAATAGAAGCCAAAACAACAGTAAAAACAACCACGCCATGGTCCATCAACCCTTATAAAAATCTACAAGAGAACACGGAGATGAACGACTCTCCGAAAATCAAGCATCACCATATCTGGATCGGAGTATCGTCAATTGCAGGATTAATCACGATAATATTGATCCTTTTTGCGTACCGTAACCTAAAGAAGGTACGCCTATCAAGTATTCCCATGAGGATGTCGGAGCTCGAAGCCAGAGCAATGGACAACAATCGCAGAGGTCAACCAAATTAAGTTAACCACCAAGGAAAAGATATCAGTGCTCGCTACCAGAGCACCAATATCCGAAAGAAGAGCAGCCAACTGAAGTAAGCTCGTGCCAGAGCCTAGGACTAAGCATTGAGGAGGACAAGCTGTCTAATATCCGAAAGTTGCAGTCAATGAAGATAACTCGTACCAGAGTCAATATGAAGGAAGTTTCCAAGGACCAAGCATTGAAGGGACATCCATTGGGATCAGGCGAATGCCGAAGAAGATAATAAAGTGATTTGAAACTTTGTTAGGTTATAAGGATCAATGTAAAATAAATTGAAACTTCCGAAATAATGTAACAACTCTATACATAAGATACAGATAGCATAGGGTCCGTTCCAGAATTTATAAATCTAGTTGATTTATCAGGGCCGGAATGTTACGGACCCAGTAAAATTGAAAATAATAAAAAGATAGGAGCGCTTCCAGGCGCAATGTAAATTTTGATATTGTAGCGCATTTGGCAATTATAGAGAAGAACAAATTTATTTGTAAACAGATTCAGGCGAGCATCTGTTTTGACTCAGCCTGGGTCTGTATGAGATAAGCGCAACAGGCGCAAATAAAAATCAATACCAGCGAAAAGGGACTGTTTCTCTTCCGTCTTTAGCTTCCAACAAGATTACCGTGCCAGATGTTTTTACATCCGAGCCTTATGAGTTTAGATAAGACCCAAGCGAGAGCACCGGGCCACCCAAGGGGTGCTAGTTTGATCAAGTGCGGCCCAGACCGGGAGCCAGACAAAAATAAATATTTAATGACGGCAATTAGCAAAGTTAGGTTTGTGCCTTATCGCATGAAATGTGCGAAGGGCCGAAAAAGGAAAAGGCGTGTAAACCACAGCGTTTATTTAGATTCCCATGTGGGAGTCAAAACCTAATTGCTAACCGCATGGTCTCGCGCCTTATCGCTTGAGAGCGAAGGACCGAAGACCAAATAGGACGCTAAACGCATGCGTTTAAGCGATAAGCGGCGTAAATTTATGACACACGCAATTTAGGGCATATGTTTGTTTGGGACTCTACGCGGTGGCGTAGTGGAGGAAGAGAAACAGAAATTCTCACGCTGGTAGATTAGATTAGGACCGCACAGAACAGGCGGGAAAAATAATCAGGCATATGTTTTACGATAGGCGTAAACATGCGCGAAGCGCACTAATTTGTTTAGGACCCGTCCTCTTCGGCGCACCAGAGATAAGCGCGAATGACGGGAGAAGCATAGGGCCACAAACAAGTGGAAAAGGTTCCATGTGGTAAATACAGATAACCGATGTGTTTCGGCTATCTGAGTAGGAAACAGCTGGGAAAAATCCCACGCTGAGAAATTCGAGGGCAGATAACCACGTGGTTGGTTATCTGTGAGAATAGGAAAGGGAGATTGTTCTCTCCCTTAAAAATTGTATATATAGTCTAAGTCAGGACGGAATGAAGTCAGTCCAATTGTTGAGTCCATTTCAAAATTCAAATCAAACAGTTCAAATCAAACAGTTCAAATCAGAAGTCTAATTCGTTAGTTCAAAATCAAAGTTCGTCGTTCAAAGTTCAATTCGTGATCCGAAAATCCACCAAGCGTTGACAACCAGGCGTCACGCATCAGAATCCGGATACACCCAAGCGTTGGCAACCAGGCGCCACGCTATAAAAGGTATAACCAAAAGGAACAAATCCCAATCCGAAAAGCGGACCATTTGCTTCGCTTCACCGGACCGCACTGGAGCCGGAAGAGGTTGAAGTTTTGTGGCTGCCCTAGCCGGGATTTGTTCACGCAAAGGGGCTTAGCCCATAAGAGACCAACCAAGTCCAGGGAAATAGATCCCTGGCTTTAATAAATTTAAACCGTGATTCTCAGGCCTCAATTGCCGACATCTAGGGAAAAAGTTCCCTAGATTAATCACGAAGCGCTCGAGAGAGGACGAGCGAAAAGTCTTGCCTTCATAGCAAGCATCTAGGGAACTCCAGTTCCTTAGATTATACTGCTTAACTACGCGCTTGTGATCTTTTTCACTGACGGAGCATTCATTTTTGCCGTTCTTCACCTTCCGGTCGATGGTTAGGTTCTCGAGGTATCGTTTTAGTACTCTGCTGACCGTGGATTGGACGATTCCCAGCATCTTACCGATGTCCCGATGTGATTCTCGAAATGAGTGCGCAGGATTAATTCACGACGCTCTTTTTCGTTCGACGACATTTTTCCAAATTTACGAAAAATTGACAGTGAAGCATGGCCAACGTGATCTATACACTCTTATCTGATTATAAGCGAAAGCTGAAGATATAATTCCCAAAAATTTAATTTCTACAGCGTTTTTTCCGTGATGCAATTTGAAGTGACACACACTTTAAATACGAGATTTTTCTGTTTTTATTTTCTAGAGGAGTTTCTCAAACATTGTTTCACAGTAATGTTCGAGTAGTGGGAAACATAATTTTGATCTGCTCGAATGATATGATTAACTAATGTTTTTTTCGCCATTTTATGAACTTCATATAAATACTACACGGAGCTTAGAAAAAAAAATCTATTTCTTAAGCATTGGAATGGGTAGAAAACCAATTTAGATAGGTCAAAGACGATTTTCTCAAAATAAAACGGTTTTACAGGATTGACTTTTTTCAAGAGCAATCTTCCAGTTTTTTGAAAAATATTATTGGCAACCCTGACTGTACGTATTAGAATTACAGTTTTTCGCCATCTTTCTTCTCTGCAATCTTTCAGAAAGAGTCTTCAGTCTTTCTCAAGGCTTCCGATCCAGCGAATCAACTCGCATCCGACTACAACCACAGAAGAGAGCTCCACCCTTTCAACCAATTGATCTCGCCCCAGAAGTTCTTGAATATACAGTTCACCACAACTTGGTTTTGCCCCCGGATTGAACACTGATTAAAAAATATATGTTATTTTAAACAGACATCTGAATTTTTGAGTCCCGATTTTTTGAAAGAGATACCAATGGTTTCGAGTTAACCCCTTTTAAAATCAGCCCTAAGTTTAATTGGTCATATGATAATAAAAATTGTCATATCATAATAAAAATCAGCGGCCGTGTGCCGATTTTTTGAAAATATTAAAGAAGGCATAAGATATGTCTGCTTTGTCTAAAATACCTGATCGTGGATGTTCGCTCTGTATCGCTCTGGTCGACAATCAACGACTTCATCGATGAAATAAAGCAAATGATAACTGAACATCGTCATGTAAGTTCGAAAGAAATAGCCACAGTGCTTTGTGTGTTTCATGAAAAAATCCATGATTTTTTTGGGCGTTGCTACTCAATTAATTTCGAAATAGCTAAAAACTAAAGAAAAACAGATTCGTAGAAACAGGAAAGAGCACATGATTTTTGCGCTGGAACCTTTGCCAATGAACTGTCCCTAAACAAGACGTGTTTGATCTATTCTGGAACTAACGGATAAACACAACCCGTCTTTAATCATCGTTGCTGATTCGAATGGGAATGGCAATGTTATGAAACCGTATGATGTGACAGTCGTACATGGCTGCAGTTTTCCAGGACATCAACTGATTACACGTGGTCCCGGATTACAAAGGGTGTTATCCGCCCTTAGATTGCTTAGAAAATCCGTTGAAATGAGAGATTGGTCTTACTATTTTGTCACACATTTCTATGGCCTTTCGCAGTAACCAAAACATCACATTAAAAAGGGTTGGTTTAGTTGATTAAATATCAGAACTAATGCTAGCACAAATGCTCAGAACATGGTGTCCAATACAAATGACCAACACGTTCGTCGGCCAACGTGATGTTACTGAGTTTCCTGCAGATAAATTATTAAATGAAGTTCAAACCTAGTTTGTAGACAATTTTTAAATGATCTAGCAATATGTACAGCCATTACATGCCAAACCGAAATAGGGTTCTCAGATTTTCGTCAAAAGTGATAGTTTTGTTCTTTATCGCAAATTATTAGACCCATATTTTTTAATTTTTTTGTTAGGGTAACCATTTCTATTTTAGGGTGGTCCGAAAAATGTATTTTTTTGCATTTTTGCCAAAAATGACTTTCTTCAAAAATTCATAACTTTCGAACCACTGGACCAATTCAGACGTTCGAAACATTAAATTAAATTTATTATAATTTTGTAAAAATACTACAGTTACAGAAATATTGAATAATGTTTTCGTTATTATTGATTGTATTTGTTTTTTTATAGTTTTCATGCTCTCGAGACCAAAGGCGCTATATTTTTTTATATTTTTTCTGAAAAGCTGAGGATTTTTCACATAACATATCTCAAAATCAGGGAGGCGTTTTTTTTCGTTTTTGAGTTATAATTTTTCAAAGTTAACCGATGGTCCGAAAAATCTTTTTTTTACATTTTTTCCACTACAAAAAATCATAACTTTTGATCTACTGGACCGATTCAGATGATCGACATATCAAATCAAAGCCAATAAGCTAGTCTTGTTAGAAAAAATATTACACTCTGAACAAAAATGGATTTTGTTTTCGTAATTGTTGATTATATTTGGTTTTTATAGCTTAAACCGATTCGGGACCAAGGGCGTTATATTTTTTTTATATTTTTTATGGAAAGCTGAGCATTTTTCACATAACATGTCTCGAAACCAGGGAGGCGTTTTTTTCGTTTTTAAGTTATGATTTTTCAAAGTTTACAGTAAATATTTCGTAATTATTCATTGTATTTATTATTTATGGCTTACATGGTTTCGGGACCAAGGGCGCTATATTTTTTTATATTTTTTCTGAAAAGCTGAGGATTTTTCACATTACATATCTCAAACCAGGGAGGCGTTGTTTTTCGTTTTTGAGTTATGATTTTTCAAAGTTACTCGAAAATTCACAGCTTTCCAAAAAAAAAATAATATAGCGCCTTTGGTCCCGAGACCATGAAAACTATAAAAAAAAACAAATACAATCATTAATAACGAAACCAAAATTAGGATTTTGTGCAACTCTGGTATTTTTTCAAAAAAGATCAGCTAATTGGCTTTAATTTGATATGTCGATCATTTGAATTGGCTCAGTAGTTCAAAAGTTATGATTTTTTGGAAAAAGTGGAAAAAATTGATTTTTCGGGCCACCCTTAAATGGAAATGGTCACCCTAACAAAAAAATACCCTAAAGAAAAATGTGGTTTTTTGGCAGCGTTCATTTCCCTCGATGCCTGATTCAGTGCAAGAGGTCAAGGATTTGACCACTGTAATACAGTGGAATTGCAGAAGCATTATTCCTAAACTAGATCAGTTTAAATTTTTAGTTCACAGCTCTAACTGTGATGTATTTTCTCTCTGTGAAACATGGCTTTCTTCAGCCGATGAGCTGAATTTCCACGATTTCCACATTATTCGCCTCGATCGAAATGACTCGTTTGGTGGCGTACTATTGGGGATTAAAAAATGTCACTCCTTCTATAGAGTCACTCTCCCATCGATGACAGGCATTGAAGTTGTTGCTTGCCAGACACAAATCAATGGCAAAGACCTCTGCATTGCTTCGATATATATCCCTCCCAGAAATACGGTAGGCCGCCATCAGTTCTTTGATACTATCGAGGCAATGCCGGAGCCGCGGGTAATCTTAGGTGATTTTAACTACCATGGAACAGCATGGGGATCACTCTACGATGACAACCGTGCCACTTTGATTTATGATCTGTGCGACAACTTCAAGTTGACAGTTTTGAATACTGGGGAAGCAACCAGAATAACCAACCCTCCTGCACGGGCAAGCATGCTAGACATATCTCTCTGCTCTTCTTCGTTATCCCTGGATTGCATGTGGAAGGTAATCCAAGATCCCCACGGTAGTGATCACCTACCAATAATTTTATCGATCGCTAATGAATCAAGCTCTCGTGAGTCAGTCAATATTTCGTATGACCTCACGAAGAATATTGACTGGAGAACATTTGCGGAAATAATATCTGAAGCAATTGTTTCAATGCATGAACTTCCTCCACTCGAAGAGTTTAACTTTATATCGAGTTTGATTTACGAAAGCGCACTTCAATCTCAAAAGAAACGTGTACCGGCTACCACTTTCCGACGTCGTCCTCCATCACTTTGGTGGGACAAGGAATGTTCAAAGGTCTACCTTGAAAAATCAACCGCTTTCAAAAAATTCAGGAAAACTGGATTAGTGGAATGGTTTCTAAAGTACCAAGCTCTAGAAGCCAAACTAAAAGGTTTGATTAAAGCAAAAAAGCGTGGATATTGGCGGAAGTTACATACAACCAAACGAAACGAAATATACAACCATACACACGAAAGTGAGGAATACTCTGACCGTTGGATTTTTAACTTTGCAAGGAAGGTTTGCCCCGACACCGTTCCTGCACAAAACGTCGTACGCGACATTCCACTTCAAAGCAATTATGAGAATTTTTCGATGGTGGAATTCTCAATTGCCCTCCTCTCATGTAACAATTCAGCTCCGGGGTCGGACAAGATTAAATTCAACTTGTTGAAGAATCTTCCCGACTTGGCAAAACAGCGTTTGCTGAACTTGTTCAACAAGTTTCTGGAGCTGAATATTGTCCCGCATGACTGGAGACAAGTGAGAGTGATAGCCATACGGAAACCCAACAAGCCGGCTTGCGATCACAACTCGTATAGGCCGATTGCAATGTTATCCTGTATTCGTAAATTGTTAGAGAAAATTATTCTACTTCGTTTGGACAAGTGGGTCGAAACGAACAATTTGCTGTCAAATACGCAGTTTGGCTTCCGCCGAGGTAAAGGGACAAATGATTGTCTCGCGCTGTTATCTTCTGAAATCCAAATCGCATTTGCTCGCAAAGAACAAATGGCTTCCGTTTTTCTCGATATCAAAGGGGCATTTGATTCAGTTTCCATGGGAATTCTCTCAGAGAAGCTTCATAATCGTGGACTTTCTCCAATTCTTAACAATTTCCTGTAGAATTTACTGTCAGAAAAGCACATGATTTTCTCTCATGGCAGCTCGAAATCTTCTCGTTACAGTTTTATGGGCCTACCACAAGGCTCCCGCCTAAGCCCCCTCTTGTACAGTTTTTACGTCAATGATATGGATGATTGTCTAACTAGAGACTGCACGCTGAGACAACTTGCAGACGATGGAGTTATTTCCATCACGGGTACTAATCCCGTCGTTCTGCAAAAGTCGTTGCAAGATACCCTGAACAATCAGTTCACGTGGGCCCTCAAGCTGGGTATCGAATTCTCTACGGAGAAAACTGAAATGGTCGTTTTTTCTAGGAAGCACGAACCCGCCCAATTCCAGCTTCACCTATCCGGCAAAACGATCCAACACTCTATGTTTTTCAAATACCTGGGTGTATATTTTGATTCTAAGTGTACCTGGGGGAGACACATTGCGTATTTGAAACAGAAATGCCAGCAAAGAATCAATTTTCTCCAAACAATTACCGGAACATGGTGGGGTGCCCATCCAGGAGACCTCATTCAGTTGTACAAAACAACGATATTGTCAGTGTTAGAATATGGCAGTTTTTGCTTCCGATCAGCTGCCAGGATTCATATTCTCAAGCTGGAGAGAATACAATATCGTTGCTTGCGTATAGCCATGGGGTGTTTGCATTCGACACATACGATGAGTCTCGATGTTTTGGCAGGAGTATCCCCGCTTACTCTTCGGTTCACAGAATTATCCTACAGATTTCTCATCCGTTGCAAGATCATGACTCCATTGGTAATTGATAACTTCGAAAATCTACTCCAACTGACTCCTCAGTCAAGTTTTATGTCTTTATATCTGAGTACCTTACACACGACGTGCACCCTTCACCAGGCATCTCCAACCAAGTTTGCTTCCCTTACTTCTGCAATTCCTCTGTCATTTTTTATCTGTCCATGCGACAAAAATCCATGGAATCCCAGATCACCTGCTCCGATTCTATTCCGCCGATATTTTCGGCAGAATATGGGAAAGTAAGATCTGATAAAATGTTCTTTACTAACGGTTCATTCATAAACGGGTCCACTGGCTTCGGCATCTTCAATGAAAATTCCAGTGCCTCTTTCAAACTCAAAGATCCTTGTTCCGTTACGCATATTACGCATTAGGGATCATTGAAACATTGCCCATCGACCACTATTTTATTTTTTCAGACAGTCTCAGCTCAATAGAGGCAATCCGCTTAATGAAAGTTGATAAACGCTCATCTTATTTCCTAACTAGAATAAGACAACTATTGAGTGTTTTGGTCGAAAAATTATTCAAGATTACCTTAGTATGGGTTCCCTCTCATTGCTCGATTCCGGGGAATGAGAAAGCGGACTCGCTAGCTAAGGTGGGCGCTTCAGAAGGCACACTTTTTGAAAGGCAAATTGCTTATAATGAATTTTTCCACATTCCTCGTCAGGACACACTCGTAAGTTGGCAGCGCATGTGGAGTGGTGATGAGTTCGGTCGTTGGTTACACACGATTATCCCTAAGGTCTCGACGAGTGCATGGTTCAAGGGATTGAATGTAGGTCGTGATTTCATTCGCGTGATATCTCGGCTTATGTCCAATCACTACAACCTAAACGCGCATCTCTATCGCATTGGGCTCGCAGCAAACAATCTTTGTGATTGTGGCGATGGCTACCACGACATCGAGCATGTTGTCTGGTCGTGTATCCGGTGCCATGCTGCTCGCTCTCAGCTCTCTAGAGCACTGAGAGCACAAGGCAGACAATCGGATATCCCCGTCCGGGATATCTTAGGTAGCCGGGATCCTGATCTTTTGCTTCATCTATACCTGTTCCTCAGAAACGCCGATGTCAACGTTTAATGATGTTTCCTTCGTTGTGTCCCCGTTTCATATCCCTCCTATCCGATCGATAAACTTTTACTTAGTCGCGGCAATACATACACACACTCTTTACAGATGCACGGGCCGAAGGTTGTGCAGTCCACTGATCATTCAACAAGAGCCAAAGGTTGTACCGCTCATGACAACTCTACACGAGCTGATGATTGCGCCGGCTAGTGATCATTCTATCCTGGATTCCTCGAGTCGAGAAAGACGCACCGCGCTAGATATGGGGTACAGACTAGGGGGGCGTTGCTGATTAATGGTCAGCTGCATCCCAATAGGAAGTATCCCGTGTCGGGCACACGTACAGAGCATCGAAGACTGCGACATACCAATTATGAGAACACTTGTAATACTAACCTCGAGTCAACCGCGAGTAATCGGTTACATATTACTAACATAGTCTAAGCAAACATTGTCAAAATATTGAACTCCCGGCCCCGTTAGGCTGACGCCATATGAGCCTTAATAAAATATATATTTTGGATAAAAAAAATAAAAAAAATAAAAAAAATACGGGTCTAATGGTTTGCGACAAAGAAAAAAAATTCCAATTCCCACGAAAATCTGAGAACCGCTATATCGGTTTGGCATGGAATGGCTGTATATTTTTATTTTGTAGGTTAATTGACAATAACACATGTGAATGTCATATAATATAGGTTTTGCAAAAAACCGCAGTTCAAACCATCCGTACTATAAATTAATAAAAAGTATAGTATAAATAAAGTTACATATCGTAGTTACATTTAGGTGCCTATTCTATCAAATTCCTTTTAAAAATTCTATTCAAATTGAACGAGAAAAATGTCACCCACATCTGGGTGACGGGGTGACGAATGTGTTAAATTGGTGGTTAGAGTTTTATTTTTGAAATTTCTTCCAGCAACAACAAGACCCTCCACTGTATGTGTTTGTAGAAGGAAATGGTCTTCTTTGAACGTGATACAATAAAAATAAATTGTATTAAAACACAATGGTTGACCAAATTCTGACATTTTTTAACAGAATTTATATCGATATGATAGGTATCTAACTACTATTAACACGTTGAGCCCCGAATTTTTCTTGCTGCGCTTTACATTCAACTCACATCAAGAGTGTTTTCACAACATCTGTGTCGGTCTTAACTCCCAAAAATACTTATTGTATAAAAAGAAAATAGTCAGAAATTCGACAAGAAAGTAGTCACACTTTGTAACAAATCCGAAAACAAACCATATATTTCTTATTTCCTATTTTGTAACTGTCAGTCCCAGTCAGCCAGTGGTTTCCTACCAAAGAGCTCAATGTCGGCCCCCAGGGACCGACGTGGTGCTCAACGTGTTAAGCAGCTTGAAGTTGCCAAAAGATTTTGTTGGATTTTATTTGTTTACCTTATATTAATTACGGAGCATTCGGTTATACTTAACCTACAGACCAATTCCAATGACAACGGTCAGGTGTACATACGGCCAACATATGAAACATCTTCTAAGTTTAAGTCTAGATACTTCAACACTAGTCAATTCGCGATAATTGCTACCCAATATCAGCCACGGTCCAGTGAGTTCCTCCAGTGAAGACAACACAAGGTTCGAGTTTCTAACGTGATACACCGCGGCGTCGGTGACGACGACGAGCAGGAAATCTGTGAGCGTAGTATCCAAAAATTACCTAAACGTGAGTCGACACATTATTGCACCAATGACTCCAATTGTAAATTGTTGTAATGGAAATTTTCCAACCCAATGGAGCTATCCCAGCTTTGTGTGCAGTTTTCATTCTGTGAGTTGCTATCCCTTGAAGAGATTCCTATGAATAATTTATTACAATTGACGATATTGTTCACATTTCACGAAGTGAGTCAAAAGCGCAAAAACACACACCGAAAGGTTGATTTGCTATTGTGCAATGACCACGAGGTAATTTGCCTTCCATTCTTGTGTTCAACAGCGCCGTTTTTGACAACATCAGCGAAAAAAGTTCACTGCAGTGGCAAATATTTATTTTTTTCCTGTTCTGAGTAACAGGAGTACGTCTCTTTGTGTTTAGAAAACACCATATGGATATGAAGCCGAAACAGATAACGGCTCACGTTTTTGAGGTGCACATAGAATTTCCGATTGGAGGTGAAAAAGCGCTTTCGCGAGCGGAAATCTAAATTCTAAACTCGCCGTCGCCGCGATTCGTTCCCCGTAAACTCGTTTATTCGCAGAGAACGAGATCCACCGATATCATCATATTTCATGCGACCGAAAATGAAACCTGCTGGAGCCAGCTGAGCTTCTTTTTTTGTCGTGGCTTGCAGGTTCATTGCACTTACGCTGTGGGTCCATTGGAAGGATTACGAAATAAGCAATTTCGTGCAGATAGTCATAAGGTCATAAATTGTGGCAATCTTTTTGGCATGGAGAATGTTTTGCTAAAAATATCTTAATACGATCAGTAGTTCACCTTTACATTTATCTCCCGTTTTTGGCAAGGCAGCACATATTCTGGAAAGTTATATTACATATGTGTATTAACCAGACGACCGCAACCACCGTAAACCAATTCCGAAATACCAAAAGTTTGATGCGTAAACTGGCTGGAACGAGTGCGGTGTGGAAAGTTGCCCACCCTGGGGAAGGATCGCAATCATCACGCATAAATCCGAGAAAGGTAACTCAACAAACGATCCGACCAACTTGAATAAAGCCGGCCATGGTCCAACTTTTGAATGGAAGGAAATGTTTCGTTGCTCTATTATGAAAAATACCTTTTGCAACCTTCGGTTAGTGAGAGAATTTCGACGGAAAAGTGAATGGCCCCACGAAGCGGGTTTTATCGGCGTGGTGGCTCGTATTTGTGCCACTTTTTTTTTTTTTTTTTTTTTTTAATTCGTTTATTTTTACAGGCTCAGTTACTTAAGTTTAAAGGAGCCGAATTCTTAAATATAATTTTAAAACTATATATATAAACAATTTTCTTACATCTATGGTTAGTAAGGTGGAAAACCGATTACTCGCGGTGTACTCGAGTTTAGGAGGGTGACATATTTTTAGGAGAATAATGGGATATAAGGAAATTGTAACAATGTTGATGAACACTCAATTTATAAATCTATTCGTATATCTATAGTGTATTTACATTTCAACTTATTCTACTATTTATAGCAAGGGGACGAATTACCCGCAAAGGAAGGAAAGGAGGGTATAAGGATGTAGGGGCAATCACACACGAAGATCTATAGCTTTAAGGAAAACATATATATGGGACATGTAATCAAGGTCTAACCGAGCCAACACATCTCTCACCGGTACATTGGGCTGTCTTCCTCGGGCCCGAAGGGAGTTTTTTAAATTCGATCTGGCGACCAGATACACCTCGCACGACCAAACAATGTGCTCGATGTCGTGATAACCTTGGCCACAAACGCAGAGATTGCTGCTGGCAAGATTGAAACGGAAGAGTAGTGCATCTAACGAACAGTGATTGGACATGAGTCGGGAGAAGGTGCGAATAAAGTCCCGACTCAAGTCCAGACTTTTGAACCACGGTTTGAGGCTAACCTTAGGGATAATCGAGTGAAACCACCGGCCCAATTCATCTTCATTCCACTTGCGTTGCCAGTTAGCGATGGTATTTTTGCGGACTAAAGAATAAAATTCATTGAAGGCGATTTGACGCTGATAAATATCGCCTTCAACTGCACCTACCTTTGCTAATGAGTCAGCCCTCTCATTACCCGGAATGGAGCAATGTGAAGGGACCCAGATAAAGGTAATGACATAACAGCGTCTGGTTAAAGCACTCAAATTTTCTCGTATTCTCTCAAGGAAGTACGGCGAGTGCTTTTCCGGCCTCACTGAACGGATAGCTTCGACAGAGCTAAGACTATCCGTTACAATGTAATAGTGTTCAACAGGTCGTGAGGCGACGCTGTCCAGCGCCCAATGAATTGCTGCCAATTCAGCAATATACACTGAGCAAGGATTCTGAAGACTGTGTGAGATGCTAAAAAATTCGTTGAACACTCCAAATCCTGTGGACTCGTTTATAGTGGACCCATCAGTAAAGTACATATTATCACAATTGATACCCCCATACTTTTCATCGAAGATCGTTGGAGCGATCCTCGATCGTTGGTAATCTGAATATCCATGGATATCTTGCTTCATGGACAGATCAAAATGCACAGAGGAATTGATGTAGTCAGGGAAACAAACACGGTTGGGAATATACGAAGAAGGATCAACCTGCATGGAGATGAATTCATGATATGAACTCATGAATCCGGAGTGAAAATTTAGCTCGATCAGCTGCTCAAAATTTCCGATCACCAATGGGTTCATGACCTTACACCGGATGAAGAACCGAAGAGATAATAAATTGAAGCGATCTTTTAGTGGGAGTAGGCCTGCCAAAACCTCGAGACTCATGGTATGCGTTGAGGGCATACATCCCAACGCATTTTGTGCCACTTATCCTGCAGAAAAAAAATTGCAGAATTGCAGGAATGGTGTAAACTATTTGAGTGAATTTTGTTGTATTCCTTTGGAATTCTTCATTTAAAATTAAAAAATAATAGTATCCGAGAGCTATACGGTGAGTTCGAGAGTGGGTAAAGGCGAACCTTAAAAGGGGGTTGGTTTAGCGAAAAATTGAACGTCACGACCAACATTATTATCTCGAGAACGGTTGATTTTAAGACAAAAAGTTACACATAATTTTTCATGTGAAATCGGATGTAGGTTCCATTTTTTGACGTGGTATTACGTCTTTCGGGAACAGATCGGGTTATAAATTGAAAAGCGAAAATCGGTCGCATCGCGAAAATTGTCCAATTTCGAATGCTTATTGCTCAGACATTTCCTGATGGATTTACGAGATTTTTGCATTAATAGATTTGAACACTCTATAAAAAATTATTGCAATGAAGAAAATAATATATTTTTCAAAACTAACTATCAAACAATTGAAAAATGTCAAGCATTATTAGAACGAAAATCCCGCGTTCTGATTGGTCGAGTGACGCAAGATATCTTTGTACTCCCAATTGCTCATTTCATACGAATATGCGACTGTGCAATGAAATATGCGTTCGGTATGATTTATCTGTTTTGGATTTCCTTCCAACACGATCCAACACCGATCCGAACATCTTCAGCTTCTGAGGATTTTTTCCGACTGCTACCTTGCTGATGTCGTACTTCTTTGCAACCGCCCAGTGCGATTCGCCGGTCTCGACATCTCGAACGACCAATTTTGCACAAAGGAACTTTTTTTTTATTTTTGGAATAATTGCGTTCTCCATTTTCCACGATTTCGAACCAAGTCAGTTGTTTCTAAACGTCAGAATATCCTAAACATTAACAATCGAGGTGTCTCACTATGGAAATTTATTGAAAATATGCCGATTTTTATGTTGGATATTTCATATTGTCACTGTTTTTTTAAATACAAACTACTTTTTTATTTTAAAATAAAAACTTTTATTTTTCTAAGTGTAACATGAAAGAAAATTAAAAAGAACATAATAAATGAGATTTGAAAAATCATTACGCATTACGATGAATGAACGAAATGAAAAAAAAAATGAATGGGCACATTATTTTGCCAATCACTGTATAATCGAGCTTGAGCTTGGGTAGACTGTACAATTCGTAGTTGCTCTCCGTGATTGACCTGAATCAACCAAATTGCACAAAGAACACACAGAATGACGCTTGGGACTAGCAAATCATTCTCGTTGTGCAATTTTCGGCGATTCGAGCTTTAAATGGTCAATAACGACGCCGGCCACGTCCTTACAGTCACCAGGGGAAGGGAAGGTATGATATTCGCCGCCGAAGGCCAGAAGGGTCGCCTCTATAGCGTGGTTCCCTAGCGTTTATCATAGGAGGGATAGTTGTTAGTGGGAAGAGGTAAGAATCAGGATTCACTGAGGTAAGTGAAATGATTATGTAAACGCAAACTATCGATCACTCGTAGAAGGAAATTCCAAGATTTTTATAATTTAAAACACGCGACAGAGATTATGTGTAGGTATCTTGAGATGGAGAACCTATAAAGTTGCTTCTTTTTCGTCTATTATTTATCGCACGTACTTTTTGTCGTAATCGACGGCAGAGAGATATCTTAAGGGAAACCTGAGAAGGTAACTACGAGAACTCATCTAAAACGATTCGACCTGGAGAGACATTTCGTTATTCAGCGCGTACACCTTATTGAATTTCAAACGTGATGGAAGAAAATCATTGCTGGGAAATCTGACAAGGTAACCGAGATTTTTTTTTAAATTAATCTAACTGGCGATGTATTGCGTTATTCATTGTGCCTACTCATTATCAAACTCTAATCGCGATGGCAGAAAATTATTCTTGGGAAACCTGAGAAGGTAACCGAGAAAATTCTTCCAGTATAAATCTAACCTGGGATATTTTTCGTTGGTTGTCGTGCCTACTCTTTATCGAACTACAATCGCGACGGAAGTAAAAAGAACTAACGAACTAAATAACTAAAGAACTACAGCACTACACAACTGAAGAACTACAACACTAATAGACCTGAAGAAATCTTTTGTTTTGGTCATGGCCTTCACATTATCTGTCCTCTGATATACACAACCATGTATAGTGAGACAATCGAGTAGTCGTCGGGTGTAGTGATCCTCGATTTTCGAAATTAATCGTTCATCAGCTAATCGAATAGTTTTCAGCAGTTTGTTATTCGATACGATTAATCGACCCAAATAATCGATTAATCGATTAATCGTCACACTGACAGAAATAATAAGTTAGACTTATATTTCTCATTTGTTAGAAAGCCATATGAGGGGATTAGAATGAAAAGGGTGTAAGTGATTTGATCGATTTCTCTACATCGACTCTCTCTTTTGGTCATAACTTAGCTGCAAATACATTCCTAGCTGTATTTGACAATGTGGACGATAGATCAGAACCTCATCTATCGGATTATATAGCAAACTTAAATTGGAACGTTTTTGCAGTTGAGTTATTGACTGAACAAAAAGTTGATGAAGAGAAATCGATCAAGTCACTTACACCCCTTGCATTCTAAGCCCCTCATATGGAATCAAAAGTGTTCATTCCACCTGAAAATCAATTATTATCTTTTACGCTCCCCTAAAGTCGTAAACGAAGCTTAATTCGAGTTGACGCCATTGAGCATCGTTTACGAACTTAGGGGAGCATCAAAGATAATGATTGATTTTCAGGATAAAACAGCAGCGGCCGCGCGTTTTTTTTTTCTCTCTTGGTTTTGGATCGATTAATCGACGTAAATTATTCGTTCGCTTCGATTATTTGTTGTGCAGTGTTCGTTCGATTAATAATCGATTTCTGTAGGAAGTATTCGATTAATCGATTAATCGAACGATTTTTGGGGATCACTAGTCGGGTGCGGACGTATTTTCTTCCGCTCCGTGCATTTCTAGGAAGTGTTTTTTTCTGTATAACAAAAATATGTTTCCGTTCCATTCTCGTAGTTATTTTTGTGTGTGGTTTTCTTAATATAATCGTGAATATGGGACGAATTTGTGGAGTTGGGAATTGTTTTATTCGTTTTTAATCGCAGTGTTGAGCAGTGGACATGAGCAGCGTACTGTACAAGATGTGCGCGTTTGTTTTCTGTGTTGTTTATTATACATGGATTGTGTGCGAAAAATAAGTCCCCTGCTTTAGTGATTTTGAAATCAGTTGAGCCAGCTTGAAGCGGTGGTAAAAATTAACATGGGTCGAAGAAAAAAGTTGTTGCGCCATTTTTGTTTTTCGAAAGTGTAGTGAAAATGTTATCGTTGCGCTCTCAACCGTCGCGTGCCCGTTTCTATGTGTGGTGTTTCTCTCGCCAACACGTATAAGTGTTTTGGCGTAGGATTACGTCTTTCGGGAACATATTGGGGTACAAATTGAAAATCGAAAATCGAGCGCACCGTGAAGATTGTCCAATTTGAAATGCTTATTGCATTCTTTACATTGACTAAAATAATATATGTCATGGAACTAACTATCCAACAATTGAAAAATCTCAACCCCTATCCTAACGGAAATACTCACTTCTGATAGGTCGAAATTGACGACACATGCGGCGGTTCCCTAACAGAGACATTAAAACCAAGCTGCCGGAGGGAAATCGGCAACGCAGATACATGAAAGTAGGGGGAGCATTTATTCTCACCGACATGTATTCCCTAACAGAGATTCCAAGGTGTCTGGGGGAAATCAGCATGTAAATACCCTCGTGGTCGTTAGTTATACTAACGACGCGCACAAATGGATAGTGCTCATTATAACTAGCGTGGGCATTGCTGATTGCATACGTGCTGGCGGATAAGTTAGGAGCGATGAACGAGTGTTTTTTTTTGTTATTTTCGTTCCAATAAGAATCTTTCGATGGGTAGATTGAAGAATGATGTTTCAATGAGCTGAATAGAACTTATGCTAGATGGAATATAAATAAAATTAAAATTTGGAACTTTTATGTTGGTTGCTTCGTGAAATTTCATATCAATGACCGATCATGTGTTTTGAAACTTTTAGCAGAACTATAAGCGTAAAATTGTATATGGTAGCTATTGTGTTAAAATGACTTGAAATATGAAACAATTTTTTTTTCTCCCAAGGAAAGTAAATGCGACGAGCAAAATTGGAAAAATGAAGGAGTATTCGAAAAAGTGATTCCACATATGCTCTATATATCGTATTGGGTGCTGTTAGCTCTATTGAAATTCGCCTTGAGGCATGTAGCATCGTGTTCCGTTGGGTTTAAAGCGAAAAGGAAATGGGTTGAATAAACACTCAGAAAAAAATTATAAATAAAATTACCTTTTCCATTTCAAATATATTTTCTCTATACTAAAGTAACACTTTTTTTCTGGTGAGAAAACTTGTGTTCGATGATGATTGATGAGCTTTTTTTCTTTATTTCATCCATACATTACACAGGAGCCATCTCGTCCAGGAATACAGAGGGCAGCTTTGGTACGTGATACGCACTATCTAATGACTAATCACCATCCTTCTATCATTATCACTCGGTTATGGACACTGGAGTGAACAAACAGTACCTAACAACCAGACAAAACGGACCCAAATCATTATCGAAGAGTTTTACAATTTATCCAAAATCAGCATGCATCAGATAGCCTAACGGAATCCTACGTCAACTATGCGGTCGTGTCTTGGATACAACCCTCCTGTGACTTTTTTCTTGTGTTTACGATTGCGAAGTTTGTGCGTCGTAGTGAACGTATCACAGGCTGGGAGCGAAGCCGAATTCAACAGAATGTGCTTAAAATTAATGAATTTTAAGAGAGATTTCCGTTCGGCACCATTCGTATCAACAAGTGTAGTAATGACAGTGTGGTTCGTTTTGCCGGCTGTGTGTCAATTTAATTTACACGCGTGTGATACATTTGTATGTGTTTTCTCGATTCTCTTGGTGTAGGTTTGTGTCAATACAGTGAATTTTTGTGCCGTATTGGTGGAACGTTCCGGATAGTGGGGTGAAAGAGAGAAGATCAAAATATGCATTCAAGAAATTATTCTGTGTTGGATTCCTTTGGTGAGATTGTTCCATATCATCAGATTTAACAGATTAAGGAAAATGTGAACGTTTATGCCATCGTAAAAAAGATGGTGATAGCTGTAGAGTAGTGAAATATAATAGTTTCACTTACACACTTCACAAGTTAACTTTTTTTTTGGATTCATTATTTATTTGTTTCTTTAGTTGTTTGTTTCCTTGATTATTCAATTCTTGGAGTTCAAGAATTGAATAATTAGGTAGATAGATGGTTGAAGGGATGACTTGGTGATGAACAGAAAATGACGATTGATTTCAGAGGAGTTCTCAGGTTTCCATACGAAAACCATCGCGATTGTTGTTCGATATAGAGTACGTGCAATAAATAAAGAAATACATCACTGGTTGATTTGTGAAGAGTTTTTCCGATTACGAAATTTATCGCCAGTCCGATTGGCTTGCAATAGAAGTTCTTTCGGTTACCTTCTCAGGTTTCCCTAAAGTTACTTTCCACAGAAGCGATTCGATTTCCATGAAACGAACGGTCAACGAATAACGAAATATATCGTCGGGTTGATTAATTTCAGAAAAATGCTCTTGGTTACCTTCTCAGGTTACCTCGCGATTGGGGTAGATTCTACGTTAGAATAAAGAATACGCGCATTGAGCTGCGGAATATATCACCGGTTTCAGGTAACCCATGAATATTATCCATCGTCGGATGTTTAAGAATGCGACAAATTGAAGGTCCCACAATACACTGAATCACGAAATATATTATAGGTATATTTCATTGTAAAGATGTTTTTCGGGCCACTTTTTCAGGTGGTCCATGGTGTCATCTGTCGTCCGGTGTTCGAGAATGTCAAATTGAATCACGAAATTGATATTCGACTAGTATTGTGGTTGTGTTTTCCAGGTTACCTGTTCAGGTGGTCCATGGATACCATCCGTTGTGAGTGTTTAAGAATGTGTAAATTTGAAGGGTCCACGACCTATTGAATCGTATATTCTATGTGAAATGAATATGTAAAAAATAAAAATATTCATCTGTTTTTAAAATACATCGCTGGTCCGTTAGTCGAAATACATTCGATTTCGTAATTCAGTTTCGTCGATTGGTTGAGAATTTACAGAATCATATCACTTACCACAGTGAATCCTGATTATTACCCCTTCCCACTAACAAACTATCTCTTCCATGATAAACGCTAGGGAACCACGCTATAGAGGCGACCCTTCTGGCCTTCGGGCGGCGAATATCATACTAACATTCCTTCCCTTCCCCTGGTGACTGTAAGGACGTGGCCGGCGTCGTTATTGACCATTCAAAGCTCGAATCACCGAGAATTGCCCAACGAGAATGATTTGCTAGTCCCAAGCGTCATTCTGTGTGTTCTTTGTGCAATTTGGTTGGTTCAGGTCAATCACGGAGAGCAACTACGAATTGTACAGTCTACCTAAGCTCAAGCTCAAGCTCAGCTCTGATATACACAACCATGTAGATGGATAGTTTAATTATTTTTGTATTGATAAAAAACATGCTGAAATATCTTTTTCGCGTTGGCTTTTATTTTTAGCTCTCTATTGCGTTGTCCGCGATTTTCGTTATTTTCGTTATCCGAGATGACGTTGCCAGGCTATTCCGCGAAGAATCGATGTTCTACTGTATATTTGTTCCATATATGTATACACTTACATACACTTGCGGCAAAGGAAACAGTGATATTTACCGTTTTGTCTCAAATTCCTTACACTTGTAAAGACTACAAAATGAATGAAGACATTTACAGATTTCCCGTGTAGTAAACAAGTAAAATCGAAAAAAAAATCATAAGACATCCCTTAACATCAAACGCACAGACACACCTATGGAAGAGAAACAAAGTATAACCCTGAAACACCAACACACCTATTTTGGATCCCCAACAATACCACTACAAACTTATATGTGTGAGAATAAGGGGAAAATGTTTCAAATCAAATTCACTCTTAGAAGGAAATTCCAAGATCCTTATAATTTAAAACACGCGGCAGAGATTATGTTTAGGTATCTTGAGATGGAGAACCTATAAAGTTGCTTCTTTTTCATCTATTATTCATCGCACACACTTTTTGTCGTAATCGACGGCAGAGAGATATCTTAAGGGAAACCTGAAACTGCCATATTTACAAATGAAGCATACATTTCTGAATAATTCAAGAACTAATCAAGCAAACTGAACCACATTTGGCATGTGGAGATTTTAGGGAGCAAGAAACATTTCTGAGGTGGTTCAACACTCCTCCTACCTTTCTGAAGGAGGGGGGAGGGGTCGGAAATGTTTCTATAATGGTAAAACACCCCTGGTAAGACACCTCTCCCTATTCCAACCAAACATGACAATTGAAAACTTTCGAAAAACTCTGAAGGAAAAAGGGAAAATTCGGAAAATTAAATTCCCATATGTTCTACGATTACATAGTTACAAGTGCTGTTAGTCCATTTGATGTTTGCGCTAGCGAAACTGATCTTTGTTCGAAACTGGGAATGGGTTTTAATGTGATGAAACGCACTCCTATATCTTCTTCTACCTATACCAAAAAAAGTATCGCCGGATGTGTTTGATAAGAGCATATAACGATTTAGGGCTGTCTTGATTCTATCATATTTTCTGTACAAAACATTTATTCCATGTAACGGAGAAACGTGTTTTTTGCAAGTGGTTGAAAAATATTGAGCGAGAATTGTGTCTGAAAATAATTTGATATTATAATGATGAGTTTTGTTAGAAATACTAGAAATTTAATAGTAAAAGGTAAATTCAACGGGGTCGATTAGAAAATCAATCATTGAACAGTTCTGCGATTGAACTCATGAATTTGCTCATAGTAAGAAAACGTGGATGTTTGATGGTATTGATGACAAAACACAAATTTTGGGCGGGACGAGGTTTGCCGGGTCAGCTAGTATATTACACAAAAACAATATGCAACAAATGTCTTAATGGAGCCCTACGTCAAATATGCGGTCCTGTCTCGGGCATAACCCTTTAACTTATTTTCAAAAACATCCTAAAAATCGAAAAAAGTAAAAATTTTTCGTTTTTGAGATTTTTAAGTTGAAAACATTGAAAATACAGGTAAACTTCGATATAACGTCCCCTCGTTATAACGTACCTTCGATATAATGTATCAATATAATAATATAATGTAACAATAAATTATCTGTATTTTGATACTAAAGCTTGATTTGTACTTTTAATCAATCCCGAAGTACAACTGTTTTGTGATTCCGGATTCTAAATGAATAAAATGTTGATCAACAGTAGGAAGGGAAACATCATGAGAATGGTTGGCTTCATCTTCTAGTTGAATTAATTCATTAACCTTACTGAAACAGCAACACAATGAAGTAATATAAGCTACGTTTATGAGTTCTTTATTATGCTTCGATATAACGTACAATTTTGAAAGTAAAATGTACGTTATATCGAAGTTACCCTGCAAAAAGTTGTTAAGGGGCTTGTCAATACCATAGATACACTCCCTTTGTGTATGATTTTCGGAAAGCTGAGATATTTAACATAGCATCAAAAATTCAGGTAGGTATGTTATGTAGTTTCTTCTAAATATGAAATAATATATTTTATTCAATAAATATATATCAATAACGGAAAAACAAACCTTCACCCCTATAGGTTTTTTTTCCAAAAAATCGTAATCCAGATGTCTGGTGAAAATATGATGTACGACAAAATTGTTGGGAATTTACTGAACTATTTAGGAAAAATAACAAAAATACTGTTAAACAATCTAACTTAAAAATTACTCATGAGATGATGAAAATTGTGATTTTGTGTTGTTGCCACCACATGTACAAGGTTTCGAAAAAAATTGAGTCGGGTCAGCGACCGGCTGATTTGGCATGAAATTGTTAATTTTGAAGAAGACGAATGTATTACGAGCTGTTGAATTTAACATGTTCGTAACCTAACGCGATCCAACTGAATTTCTTGCGGGGCCTCACTTGCAGACAAATTATTAACACGTTGACTGCCACGTCAGTCATCGGTGACTGACACCGAGCTTTCCGTTCAGGCCGCGTCAGTCACCGGTGACTGACAGTATAACATATGATGGTAAAGGTAGAAATTAATTTTTTTTCGCTGAAATTTTACTACTTTCGAGCAGAAATACCTTCTTACGATACGAAACAATGGCTCTAATACGATCAAAAATTTCCATCAAGTAAATTATAATTTTCCAGTATTGCGCTTCGCATTGCTGTCCTACGATATCAGCGCGTGGTCTGACGGGAAAGTCGCTATATAACCGCGTGGCACTCAACGTGTTAAATGAAGTTCAAAAAAAAAAAAAAAAGGTACAGCGATGGGGAGGAGCGAAAGAAGAGAGTGAATGAGGGAGAAAAAGAGATACGAATTCAATCACAGAAGCTTAATTTGAATAATCCGTACATTTTCCGTAGTTTACCTACCATTAACCATATGTAAATTAACTGCATTAAATGGTTACTTTGTTTTACTATTTTTGTTATGAAAAGACACAAAAATAAATTATCAATTATAAAATAATTTTTTGACGTAGGACTACGTCTAACCGGAAGATATAGGGGGTGAAATGGAAATCTAGGCACGTAACAAGTAGGAAAAAATGCAAGATTTGGAATGCTTATAACTCGAGCATTTCTCAATAGATCGCAAAGGTTTTTGCATCAATTGATAGGAAATATATCTACGCATCTATCATAACGAATAACATTTCATTTTTCTTGAGATAAATAATTGAATAATTGTGAAATATTAAGCATTGTCCAAATGCACTATGTGCCCATTTTTTATTGGTCCATTTTGTGCTCCTCAAATCGTACCGACCAAAACAGGCAACCAGAGCAGCAGCGAAATACAATGAAGCACGATTGGAAAGGAAAAAGAAAAAATATGAACGAAACATTGGTCGCAGTCACACACATGCGTAATTCTCGAGCCAGCCAGTCAGCTTAAAAATCCCCGCTCCGCTGCCGTAACGATCATTCTTTGTGTGGACACCGACTGGACAATATCGTTGCTGGACGAGCTGGACGGCGAGGGATCGAGTGCCTTTCTCAAGGCAAGAGGGCGGAGGTGGTAGCGCTGGAGTAGAGTAGAGTAGAATTTTCAAAGGGCCTTTCTCAAGGCTAGATACGAATGAACTGCAAAAGTTTAAAGTCTCTATAATACAATACCTTCCTTCCTTCCTTCCGTAACGATCATTCTCATCCAAACCGTACACCACATCGTTTCGCATCACAACACATCAACAAACCAACACAAGCAGCCATGTCTGGACATGGCAAAGGAGGAAAAGTGAAGGAAAAGGCAAAATCCCGCTCGAACCGTGTTGGTCTGGAGTTCCCCGCAAGGGTAGCTAGGCCGAGCGCGTTAGTAGCAGTGCACCATTCCACCTAGCCGCCGTTATATAGTTTCGGCCGCCGAAGTGATCGAGTTAGCTGGCAAAGCTGCTCGCGACGATAAGAAAACCCGCATTCGGAACAGAACACATTCGGTTCGGTGGACATCAAGACAACAGGCAGTTGCAGCGAGTGGCGAGTGGCAAACGCAATCGCAAAACGACATCAGGTAGCAGAAGAAAAAAGTTTGTTCTCTATACAAACTGGTGGCAAATCCAGAACAAGGCGGCATCGAGGGCGTTCGAAATGTTTTTTTTTCAAAACCACGAGTACAAAGTTTTCTAAATTGGAACCATTCCACAAAACACGGCGCTTATCAGGGCCATTAAACTTTTCAAAAAAGAGTTTAGGAAATACAGTTCAATGCTTTCTAAAATGATATCCAAAACAATAATAAAACACAAATTGATTTTTGCATATTTTGTTTGCCAGGATCTGATGAGTATGAGAATTTGGCAGTTGTTCTGAGCTTATTGATGGTTGGGGACTTTCCCGATTATTCAATTTTCACCAATTCTTAAATTGCTTCTAGATTGAAAGTACAGTAATTTATGTTTAGCTCGACATTTAGCTAATTGGACGGACCTGTAATACGACATATTTAGTTG
The DNA here is from genome assembly GCF_029784135.1 of Toxorhynchites rutilus septentrionalis. Taxonomy (NCBI): domain Eukaryota; kingdom Metazoa; phylum Arthropoda; class Insecta; order Diptera; family Culicidae; genus Toxorhynchites; species Toxorhynchites rutilus. The sequence goes on from NC_073746.1 coordinate 6,267,149, forward strand.
GACATTTTTGTAAACATAGAGTTCGGGGTCCAAATTATGACCCCACATTGAAAGTCGACACTGTACCACTGTCATCGGAAATGTTCAATTACAGGTTAAAATCGGCTCCAATGCGACACTGAGTGGTGCTTCGGCACGTCGCATTGAATGTAACTTACTGTACAACATGTCACAAGCTGGATGGGAAGAATTTTTCCAACTGTGAAAGCTGTGGCGAGTGGAAAACGCAATAGCTAAACAGGAAGGTTTAACCGAACAAGATGGGGATATCGCGTGATAACAAAACACAACACCAAAGGTTCTTTTCAGAACCACCAACATGTTCATAAAGAGTAAACAGTAAACTAATCCATTTTTCAGGTGGATAGGTAGGTATTCACGTAGGAGAAGAAAATAAATATATTTAAAATATATATTTAACAAAAACTGTCCCCTTTGTATAGTCCTACGTCACTCCGGTTATGTCCCCAACATTACCCACCCGTCTTTTTAATGAAAATTTTGTAAGGGGTTGTATCCAATGAGATACATATAGAGGTGGAGCAGTAGGCGAAGTATATCTGTATTGTCAAGCAAAATATCGTGTCATCATTATTTGCACTCAACGTGGAATTCATATGGAAGAAACAAAACAATGTTGAAAGTACTCACGGTTGCATGATAATTTGAGCCTAAATTCACATGAAATCACTCAACTGTTTGTTTTTATCGTGGCTTATTTGTATCGTGGCTTATTTCGATTATTTATGTGGTAAAAAGGTCCAGAGAGCAGTCGTTTTCTTAGTTCTCGAAAGCAGTAACATTTTCGGTGAAATTTTGATTAAGTGGCGATCATTCTCTCACATCATACACACCGACACTGAGAACCTTCGAAACATCAACTTCATAACGTTAATATAAAGAAGTTTCGTTTGTTTGTATGAACGTGGGGGAGTGAACATGGCACATGGAAATATCACTTTTATCCGTCTTTTTCGACGTAATTTCATAAATATTCACTGCACGCTATCACAATAGCCTCATATTCAGCGAGAACTCTAATAAAATGTACGTTTTTAATTGATAAATTACGCCCTGAAAATAGCATTTTCACATGGATGCGGTGGGCAATCAAAGATAAACACCGCGTCTGACGTCACTATTTGAGAAATAGTTATGGCAGCGCATGCTATGTCGCTCGAAACTCTACCATCTTCATTACCTTTTTTCTAGTACATTGGGTTGTATCTAGGACACGACCGCATTTTCGAAGTAGAACTATATAGAAAAAACCTAAGAAAATGAAAATAGTCAAACGATCATTGTGTTCTATATTCTCCTCTGAAATTATTGCAATCTCATGTTTACGCAGTTCTCGAACCGCCAAGTTCATTCACCTCTAGTATCTGAAATAACGATTTTCCCAGGCTTCTCAGTTTAAAAGTACGTTTTAGAGAAACATATTCCAGTCTACACAACGACAAGCGAGTACAATAGTACTCAACACCAAAAAGTACCTCCGACTTGCATCTATTTGCAAAGCGGATTCCACCAGGCACATTAATTTTGATGTTCGTGTTAGGGAAACACAGCTCTGTGGGAACAAAAATACCCCCTACTTGCATGTATATTTGCAAAACGGATTTTCACAGGTACATCGATTTAGAAGTCTGTGTTGGGGAAACCGTAAATCGGGCCATTCCAAACTTGGCAGTTAGGGCGTTTAGATAACACTTGACGTTTTACAGTTATTCAATTGTTCATTCCATGAAAAATAACATTTTGATGCACATACCTATCCGATCTATTAAGAAATGTTCGAGTTATAAGCATTCGAAATACGGGTAGGGTTAGCTCATAAATCGGCAAAACAAATCGGCAGACTAAATGTATATGGAGATCTTACGGTGGAATAAATGTTTCTATGTTGGTTCAACACTACACCCCCTCTCTAAGGGAGGGCTGCCATACTAGTGAAACACAATTTTCTGCATAACTCTAGAACTAGTCTAGCAAATGGAACCAAATTTGCAATGTGAAGGTTTTAGAATGCGATTAATGTTTTTATGGTGGTTTGACACCAGTAGTGAGGAATTAGGGAGATTCCTGCCGTGAAGCACGTGACCGACTGTTGCTTATCGGTCCTCCCTCAACAGCTCCCGCAGGTGAGTGTGGACACGATTCGGCCGACAGTGGCCTGGTAGACACAATGTGGTTAAGAAGAAATCAAATTATCTAAAATCTGTCAGTGTCCATATGAAACGTCCTATACCAGAAAAACAAAAAGAAGAAAAACCGAAGCAGTGAACCAAAATTGAAACAATAAATATGAAAAAAACTAACATTTAGTTCAGCTAATATGCTTAAAGTGTAGGAGAAGATAATGAAAAATATTTTTCAGTGTGTTAAAGAAAAACATGACAATTGAAAAGTTTCGAAAAACTCTGAAGGAAAAAGGGAAAATTCGGGAAATTAAATTCCCGTATACAATTACATAGTGACAAGTGCTGTTAGTCCATTTGATGTTTGCGCTAGCGAAATTGATCTTTGTTCGAAACTGGAAATGGATTTTAATGTAATGAAACGCACTCCTATATCCTATTTTATCTAAACCAATAAAAAAGTATCGCCGATGTGTTGATAAGAGCAGAACACGAGGATGGAATTGTCCGATTTATGGCTGTCTTTGGTCTATCATATTTTCTGTATAAAACATTCATTCTATGTAGCGGAAAAACATGTTATTTGCAAGTGGTTGGAAAATCTTGAACGAGAGTTGTGTCTGAAAATCAGTCTTCCATGTTTCACAAAAAACACTGCGTCCAGGATAAACATGTCTACGCTACTGTTCACACTTTTGTGTTTGAGTACAAACATGATTTTTTCGTACCTATGTTTGAAAATGTGACATGTTTATATTCGCAATATGTTTGGACATACGATGTTTAATCCCAATGTTTCACATGACGTTCGAACATGGTGTACAGTTTCTCTTGCATTTTCACCCCAAGCACCGGCAGTGCGTAGAGTAGAAGAAGCGAATTGGACACCACACCACCACCACTCAACGCGTGGTGTGTTGGTATGTTGACATGGAAAAAATACTTTCCTATCATGACAATGGGTGCTTCGTCTAAAATATTGGGCAAAAAAAATAAACCTCTTTTTTTTCATTTGATATCATTATTTAGTGCACGCATCAATGTATATATTGAATTCATGTAACATTCGCTATTATTAGCTATCGGAACAAGTACTAAAATTGAATAGAGCGTGGCGGATATGTTTAGTTACCCACAACAAATTTTGATTACAGTATTTCTATAATTTTAATCGAATATAATGTACCAGAATTATTCAGCAGTGACATGATAGGCGTGACGCTAACCACTCGACCACGGGAGCAACAATATTGGCTTTGAATACAAATGGCCAATACTGCTTGTTCGCGACGAACGCGACCCGCGCTATAAAACGAGCGAAAAAGAGGAGAAGAAAGGATGATGCAATCGCATTCACACATAGCATATGTAGTGCAGTGTAGTGTAGCTTTGAGTTTTTTTCTTTCATTCAGTTTGTGATAACATCGACAAATTAATGGTGTATTTTAGCCGCTGAAATTTCTCTGCTGGTTCTGCTGTGTGCCGCTGGAGGTTGCATCTAAAACTAATTTTTGGGAATTAATTTTTTTGGTCAACATTTGTACGACGTCGCCCGCTGTGCAGTCGGCTCTCCAGAATTTAATTGCCAACATGCACACAAAAAAAAATCTCATAGAAAGATTCTTTCTATTCAGAGATTTTTTTCTTTGCGCGAAACCAAGGATTATTTAATCAGACTTGCAAAATGTGCATGAACTCATAGCCTCTCAGTTCGTGCAATTTTTGAAATGCGAGCTAAATTTCAAGTTTCTGTGAAAAAGTATTCTACGAAGAAATGTTTTGGAATGAATAATTTCTTTCCGTGTATGAAAAGAAACGAAAGCAATGAATACTGCGACATCGGGTGATATGTTTGTACATGATGTTCTTGAATTATAAACATCGTGTTTGTTTTCACATATTTAGGTTTGTGTATCATTGTTCGCGTTTGGGATAGACATTCAACACTAGCGAAAATCATGTTCGATTTCAAACAAAAACATGGAATTTTCACATCGCGTGGACATGTGTAAGTGTTTTTCGGAAGACTGCTGAAAATAATCTGATATTATAATGATGAGTTTTGTTAGAAATACTAGGAATTTTACAGTAAAAGTTAAATTCAACGGGGTCGATTAGAAGATCAATCAATGAACAGTTCTGTGATTGGACCCATGAAATTGCTCATAGTAAGAAAACGTGAATGTTTGAACGTATTGATAATAAAAAAAAAAAAAAAATTTAGGCAGGACGAAGTTTGCCGGGTCAGCTAGTAGCTCATACAATCTCACAATTTGATGATCACAAGAACACAACTGACCGCTCCTCATTTGGCAAGAGTTAATTGTACGGGATGAATGCATTCTATTCTGTTTAAACCTTTCGATCATTATTCTCCAAGTATACCGGCATGGGGTCAGTCTTGTCATCCATAACTCACCGCATTAACGCAATACTCAGAACCGATACTATGCGCCATTCGCGAATGGCCGTTCCATTTTGTTTTTCTTCAACACATTCCACTGACGGAGTTTGTGTATTTGTTCGTGGGGATACATTCCAACCCTTTCTCTTTCCAACTTCATACATTCCGCCGCATCGACGCATCGAATCAATCGACGAGTGTTAAAAATAAACTGAATTTTTGAATGACTAGCAGATACCATCAAATGATCCCACGCGTGTCAACTTGAAACCCCCAAAAGCTCGTATCATGATGGTGATCATAATCGCTAAGCCGCTCTGGTGTTCGAAGATATCGGAGACATAAAAATTTTAATTCTGCGGCTCGTGTATCTATTAGATAGGATTCGCGTGCCTACCCAATGTTAGCACATCGTTAAATATCGGTAAAATACGTCGATCAAACAAACCTACGATCAATAATGGTTTACTACCTGGTAGGAAGTTGTAATGTAGGAAACGGTTCACCGTTTTAATTTTTGCCTCTCCCGTTAACTGATTATATTTTTCATCCCCCTCCTTCGAGAGGCGCGGTATGTTGCGGAGATGCGGGGAGCGCCTTATTAGCGCATTTTAAATGCATTGATTACGAAAACAGATGATGCTCACCTCCAGCTTGTAGGCCTCACACATTATCACTCGGGCTACCTTGTCATCGACATCGGCAATGATGATTCGCGCGTTCTTCACCTTCAAGTCCAGCAGATACTGAAAATGTGGTGCGTAATTTGTAAATATGTATGAGAGAGTTTGCGCAAGCGAACAGATTAAGAGGCACATCTTTTGATGTTTGTCATTGATGCGGGTGCATCAATTTGTGTGACGATTTATGATGCTGTTATCGCAATAAATAAGCAGAGAATAATAAACAAAAAAAAAGTGCCCGACAGTCAACGATGGCCAAAGACCGGCGCGCTCTTTATTACCTGATTCATTTCTGTCTCACTGCGGTCACGGGGAAATTTCTTGTTCGATATCAGCTCGATGTGATTCTCCTTGAGCAGTGATTCCATATGCGAAATATATTCAGTGGACTTCTGACCGTCTTCTGTCAAGGCCGCCACGCGGTTCCAGTTGAACTGATTCAACAGTCGCGCGTAAACATGTCCGTACTGCCGATTCTCGCCAATGGTGCGAAAAAAGTAGGGATAGGTCTCGCGGTCCGAGAGGAATGCACCTTCGGCGGAATATGAGATAACCGCCATTCGGAAATGTTTGGAGACACCTGGAAGGGGGTGGGGGGGGAACATACATTTTATTAAACGGTTTTGTTTAGTTCGATTTGTTTGTATGTTTGAAACCTTGTAGCTTTGCCTGTTTGTCTGTAGCGTTGTATCACATTAATAAAAATTTGACTCCCTTCTTATTGACCGATTGCTCTGAAATTTGGAGCACACCTTTATCTCTGCTGTCATTATAAAACAGCGTATCCCATAATCTTGAGAATTCAAGATGGCAGCTGTTACAAAATGACGGACTCCATATTTCTCAAAATTTCAGCAATATGGGACGAATTTCATGCCAACATGCCAACTCGTCTTAGGAGTTAGCAACATCATCTCAATGCGATGTTTTGGGTGTAAAGACATTGGTCATTTAACCGTTTCGTTACGAGCGTCGTCTTTAGACGACATGAGAGTGATACTGCACATCGATCACACCAGCACGATGTGCATACTTTTCGGCGCAATGCCCCGTACAGCGGTAGCACTCCGGCGGAGCACACTGCCGTATTGAAAGGGTTAAGAAACATGGCACACTTGAAATATCAGAAAAAAGACAGCTTTTTGAAGAGGCCCAGTTTTTTTTCTGAAATTTATATAAAAAATTTTAACTCAAAAACTATGACACCTACAAAATGTTGGTTAAAAGACAAGATGTAGTAAAATGTTTAAATTTTCATAAGAAAATACAAAAAATTTTTTTTTCAATTACGCTGAAAACAACATTATTTCAAAACATGAGATTAATTTTTCTCAAAAACATATTTTTTTAAGATTCTAACAAAAATTATATGAATAGCCCTTATAATTTCCATCCATACATCGGAAAATGGGCACTTTTACAGAGAAAAAAATTCTCTAACAACGACTTTTTCATGTTTTCTTTGAAAAAAATACAACATTCGCCGTCAACATAATTCGCATTGACTAGAAAATTAATTGACTAGCTTTGTGAGTGAGGATGACTGATGAATTATAAACATCCTGGCCTCTTTCAACCGAAGGATCCGCCACTTGCTCAATGGTGTGATCCACCAAAAGTAGCAACTTTTTTAAAATTCGAAAATAAACCATATTTTTTTAATTTCTTATTTTGTAACTGTCTGTCCCTTCCAGTCAGCGCTTTTCTACCAAAAGCTCAAAGTCGGCCCTAGGGACAGACGCGTTGCTGCTAGAAAACGTTTTCACTGTAAAACTGCCCATCATTCGATCACAATTTTAAAAAAAATACGTTTTTGAGAAAAATTGATTTTAATTTTGGCAATATTTTTTTTTCAAATATCAAAAAAAAATATTTTGTTTAATTTTTTTACGAAAATTTAAACTAAACGATGTCCAGTAAGATTCCAGAAAACCACTTGAAAAGCTTATTGTTTGTTCCACGATTTTCAAGAAACTATATCAATTGTCCCATGTTGTTATTCTAGACATAACTGTCCTACCATGTATTTTTAAACCGTAATCAAGCTTGTTTGATTCGAGTGAGGGAAACTTTTCATATTTCAATACAACAATAGTTGTTGCTAGTGTTGCTCATTAAAAACCCGATGTGTTGCCAAACTGCAAAACTTAAAACCTTTTATTAGTCAAATGTGCTAGAAAACTTTGATTGCGTTTTTCTCAGATGCTGATTATGGAACATGTTAGATTTTTCAGGATTTCCCAGACTTTTTGATACGTTCCCTGATATCCTGACTAACATTCAATTTTGCCTGATTTTTCTGAAATGATCCTGATTTTACCTGATTTCGTACTTTTTACTTTATTAGAATGAAAATTTTCCGTAATAAATATATGAAGTGATCCTGGTTGGAAATGAGAATTGTCATAATAGCCTACATAAAAAAAGCTCTCCAGTCCGCACTTGTGTAATGCTTGATTTTTTTTTGTTTATTATTCCGAAGCGATTTGCTTTACCGAAGATACTTTTTCGACATTTAATAAAGCTACGTTGTGCTCCCTTGGCCGAGTGGTTAGCGTCATAACTAACATGCCGGGTGTTCGGGTTCGATTCCCGTTCTGGTCGGGGGATTTTTTCGTCAAAGAAATTTCCTCCGACTTGCACTGTGATCACGCGTATTCTAGAGCTTGCCACTCAGAATGCATTCAAGGCGTGTTATTTGGCATAGAAATCTTAACTAAGTACTAATAAAAATGACGCAGGTAATACTACGTTGAGACGGCGAAGTTCCTCTAGGAACGTTAGTGCCATTGAAAAAAAAAAAATAAATAAAATAAAATAAAATAAAATAAAGCTTGAATTTACGTGATAAAAAGATACTCTATCAGATTAGCATGCCCAAAGGCAGTTCCAAAGCGTTATATTTTGAACGAAAATAATTACTTATTGCTTTTTGAACACTTTAATCACGTAGTACTCATTCTTACTTTACAACTGTGTCAATTAATTTCCAGATATTTCCACAAAAACTCATCATCATTAGCATAATGTTTCGAAATTGATCTCGAAGCTGAACTTATTCATTATTCTCGAAGCTCCATTAGGAGCTTCTACTAATCGAACAGTCGATAAATTCCCACAACTACTGCTCGCAACAAACTGAAGGAACTTCCAGAATTAGTCAATGCGATAGCCGTCGTGTTCCATCAGAACAACGCCAAATTTCATGTATCTTTGAGAGAATACTTGGAACGGTGAGCTACCAAGATCTCGAAAAAGCAATATGAAAGAGGAATCCCCACTGCAAGCACTCTCGGAGCATTATTTCTACTACTCAAGGTTTGTCGTGAGTGCAAGCCACAAACGATTAATCCCATCCCATAGAGCGGATGATGAGTTCTTGATCGGAAAGTGTAACAAGAGACGATCAACTGAAATCTTACGACACTCGTCGAGGGATTTTTAATTCTCTATTGCACTGACCGCAGTGAGTGGCTGACTCAGTCTCGTGTCGATTTTATTATGCTGTCGTCTCCCGCCCGATAAACAGCAGACGGGAAATGGATGCAATTGTCTAATTTTATTACCAGCAGATTTGGGCGAATCTCATCCCGCCCAAAATCGTTCTTTAGATTCCAATAATTCTAAACATTCACATTTCTGTGGTTACGTTTTTCGTTGCAAATAGGGTAAGGATCTTGGTTTGTCCAATTTGGGGTGTTTTTACGCAACTAGTAAATGCAAATCGATTTTTCTTCATGAAAATCACACATAATCGATACGAGTTTGGGTTTGTTGAAAAGCCCCAAGTCTCTAGTTGCTAATACTACCATAAGGTGTTGAAATTATTCAAATTTTTATGTTTTTTAACGATTTTCCTCAAAGAAGAATTATGATCATGGTTTGACCACCTCTGATCATGGTTTGTCCGGTTTTAGAAATCTCCATTTTTGAATGAAAACATTCGAATTCACAATTAGATGTTGCATTTATCATTGCTTGAGTTTACTGTCATCATATTGATTCATTCATAATTTAGGCTTTCTTCAGAATATTGCCTTTTCTTGGGCATTTTAGAAGTGTTCACCTCAACACAATCAACACAGAAAAACCATACTTCTGCTCAAGGCGCCTAGAAGTATATACTAAGGCCAACTTGCTAAAACCACTCTTCAGCCATCTTGGAAGTCTACTGTGTTTTGTTTGTAAACAAAACACAATACGCTATCGCCGAAGCTCGCTCGTGATCAGTCTGTCTCTTTCACGCTACAAGCAAATAATTCCCCTTCTACTTTCTTCCGTGCTGTTTTCATGTACCGCTCCCCTAACCAACTTAGTGACGAAACGGCCTCACCTAGTACCATAGACCCGTCTTGCTTCTGCTATGCGCGAAGCACACCATAAACAAACATAAACAAACTGCAGCGCGCCAAGCGGTTGCCATAGAAATCATGTGAACAAAACAACATTATTGAATTGGACAACTCATGATCAGAATTGAGTTCATCAAAATGCGTTAATTTAATGGTTTAGCTATGTAAATCCGATACAAATGGTGAGCAAGCATGATGTTTACAATATTTATAAGTGTTGTAATCCAGAAAAGGTCTGAATTCGTGCCAAATAATCATCTGGTGATCGATTAAAAGTTAGCTCGAATGAGGGGCGCATTGACACAAATAGAAGGTGTATTTTATAATCCTTTAAAACATGTGATTTCGTAAAAATATACTATCAAACTACATACTGCTTTGTCCGCAGATTTGTTTGGTTGAATCTGGTTAATTTCAGGTATTCCACCTCCATATTGTCGAATAAATACTGTTGGAACAATCGGTATCGCAGAAAATGATTATCAACATCCTACCTAATCATCAAACGGTATGCGAAGATTTTAAGTGAACTGACGGCATTGAAATATATGTTTTGTGAGGACCACACAATTATTATCAGAGCGAATAAACGTCCGACTGGAAGACATGAACATCAATTTATTGTTCCCAAGATAAATTTATCCTTTGAAGGTCGTTAACCTTCCTAAAGATGATCAGATGTAATATACTCCAATGTCGTCTGGAATAACCGAACCAACACCTTATGTTCGTGATGTTGTTTTTGCTATTTCCGATGTTTCTTAACACGGCACTCTTTTGATTATTCGCCGAAAATGGATAAAAAATATCCTTGAGGTTAGCCTACGGTATGGTGAGCCAGTCTCAGGATAAGAAAACATTTTAAAATCAAGCTTAATTTTTTTTTAATGAATTAGTAGTAAAACAAAACGTCAAAACGTTTCTCAGCTTTGTGATAGCAGATAGAAATTATGTAGAGTTCCACAGTCCTAAAATTTAATGAGTAAATATTTACGTGCTTGCACAAAAAACACATGTTGGCATATTTGCGCTAATTTATGTTTTTGATTAATTCAAGGCAATTAAGGTCTTTTCTAGCCGCAAGTTTACTGGGGCCCGAAAGGAGTGTTCTGTATTTGTGCTGGCGGAAAAATATATCTCGCAAGACCTCGTGTTCGATATCGTAATAGCCTTGGCCAATAACGCATTTACATTAACTCATAAAATTAGTGATTTGAGGGGGATTATTGTAGTATCTTGTAGATGAATTTAAACACCATCAGAGAAATCCTCTGTGGAACATTGAACATTAATGTCGTCCTATCTGCTGTAGCGCATTTTTTCCTCACATAGTTTCATCGAAGTAAACGTGCTCGGAGAGGAAAATTGAACTCCCGGACGAGAGAGCGAGAATCGTAAAGCGTACGTCATAGAGATACTCATTCCCATGGAGCAAATTCTTGTGAGGAGGTGTAAACAGAACGAGGAAGGAGAGTAACTCAATTATTCGAACTAGTTTCAGTCTAGCAATGCTTTGGTCAACTCAGAGTTACCAAGAGAAAATCATTTGGTTATGATGGGAGAGGATAATAGTTAGTCGCAGTTTGCACAGATTACGATTTGTGCAGTTAGCGATTAATCGTAAATCTCATCATGTTCCCTTGTTTTCCATCCTTGGTCTGGAATGTGCTATCCCACTAGCTGAACTAACCGGATATTGTACCATCAGATTATCACAGGTTAAGGTTCCTGCGAAATTTTCTCAAACACACGATCTTGGACATTTTGGAAGAATAGAAAAAAATATTTTCTTTAAGGTATATATAAAACAGTTTTCGACGAGAAAGCAAACATTTTCTTGAAGGGTAAAATTTCTAGGTTGTACAAAAGACGACGAAAGATCATCCTGAATTCTCCTGATTTTTATTCTCGTTCTCCCTGATTTTTGAAAATAATAGTTGGCAACCCTGCTCCTATAGCTTCTTCTATCTATATAAATAAAAATAGATCGCCGAATGTGTTGATAAGAGCAAAGCTCGAAGAAAGAATTGTCCGGTTTAGGACTGTCTTTATTCTTTCATATTTTCTGTATCAAACATTCATTCCATATAACGGAGAAACATGTTATTTGCAAGTGGTTGGAAAATATTGAACGAGAATTGTGTCTGAAAATAGTCCCCTAATCATAATATTATAATGACGAGTTTTGGTAGACGTACTAGGAATTTTATAGTAAAAGGTAATTTTAAAGGGTAGATTAGAAGATCAATCAATGAACAGTTCTGCGATTGGACCCATGAACGTGCGCTTAGTAAGAAAACGTGAATGTGATAACGAAAAATACATTTTGGGTAGTGCTCCCTTGGCCGAGTGGTTAGCGTCATAACTAACATGCCGGGTGTTCGGGTTCGATTCCCGTTCTGGTCGGGGGGATTTTTCGTAAAAAAAATTTCCTCCGACTTGCACTGTGATCACGCGTATTCTAGAGCTTGCCACTCAAAATGCATTCAAGGCGTGTTATTTGGCATAGAAATCTCATCTAAGTACTAATAAAAATGACGCAAGTAATACTACGTTGAGACGGCGAAGTTCCTCTAGGAACGTTAGTGCCATTGAAGAAGAAGAAGAAGGGTGGGACGAAGTTTGCCGGGTCAGCTAATATTTCTCTACAATGATACCATTCAACTTTTTTTTCAATTTTTTTTATTTCTCACTTAATTTTTTTGGAATGTTTTTATGATGTACTGTGTTCTATTAGGCAAATAATTCCATTTGATACCGATATTGAGGGGATTGCATGAAATACATAGACGACCATTTTGTAGCGCGACCTTTATGGACTCATGTTGTGCATAATGTAGCTTGTTCTTCAAGTTCATTTGATACACATATTTCAAAGCTAACCGATGGTCTAAAAAAATAATTTTTCCCCTGGATTTCGATAACAAATGCGTACGCGAAATGAAAATCTGGTTCACCTACTACAGGATCTCTGCTGCGTGATGAGATACTAGATTTTCAGAATCTCGATTCGTTGAGTGGTCGATAGTTCGCGTTTACATAATCACATCACTTACCTCAGTGGATCCTGATTCTTACCTCTTCCCATTACCAACTATCCCTTTCACAACTTCCTTCGGGCGGTGAATATCATACTAACATTCCTTCCCTTCCCCTGGTGACTGTAAGGACGTGGCCGGTGTCGTTATCATTCAAAGCTCGAATCACCGAAAATTGCACAACGATGATTTGCTCGTCCCAAGCGTCATTCTGTGTGTTCTTTGTGCAATTTGGTTGGTTCAGGTCAATCACGCAGAGCAACTACGTCAAGCTCATGATTATGGAGTGGCCAACACTGTCTCCCGACCTCAATTCGATCGAGCATCACTGGTCAATTTTGAAAATTAAGCTCCAGGAGCAAAAACCAACAAGCATCCACCAATTGCAGCAAATAATCTCAACTGAATAGGACAAAATCATCCCCGAAACATCTGCTAAGCTTGTTGAGTCGATGTCACGACGATGCTGAGCAGCTATTGAAGCCAAAGGTGGTCACAGCAAGTACTAAAACTGTGTGTGTGAGTCAGAGGGGTGGATATACTTTTCTTGCTTTTTTTTTAACATAATGTCTCAAATGCAAGAGAATTTGTTTTTTATTTTGAACTCGCATGAGTTGGCTTTGTTTTTACATAAATAATAATAAACTGATCAATAATTAACCGTGTTTTAATTTGCTAATGGTTTTTTTTGGAAGAAATCAATTTTTTCACTGGGGGGTAGATAAACTTTTTTTGGATACTGTATATCTACATTTTGTGGTGGCGGCCATTCCGGATTTGCATTTCTCATAAAAAACTGCGTTCTAATAGTCAAGCCCCTTCGTTTTTGAGTTTTGAGTTTTGGAGTTTTGAGAAAATATGTACAGGGAAACTTCGATATAACGTCACTCGATATAACGTACACATTTCCAAAGTGTAAAGGAAAAAAAATTTCAATATATTTTTTTTCCTGATAGAACAATGGATTATATGTATTGTGATGCTAAAACAAGTTTTGTACCTCCAATCAATCCCGAAATACAGCTGGTTTTGTTATTCCGGATTCTAAAAATTCTAAAGCTTGAATCAACAGTTCGAAGGGAAACATCGTGAGAAAGGCTGACTTCGTCTTCTGATTGAAGTTATTCATTAACTTTACTAAAACAGCAATACATTAATGTATTATACACTACGTTTGTGAGTACTTTATTATGCTTCGATATAACGTACAATTCGATACAACGTACAATTTTGAAAGTGAAATGTACGTTATATCGAAGATTACCTGTAGTCCGCCATTGTGTAGCGACCGCGGCCGTTTTAGAATGATTGCAGAGATGAAGGTGTATTCCAAATTTCAGACCTCTCGGTCAACAGAAAAGGGGGTCAAATTTTCATTGATGTGGGACAACGCTAAGTACAATTTGTATGTTTGTTACAAACATACTCGTATAAACAGGTCAAGCTAAATAACCGTAAAACCGTATAATTATGTTGAATCATAATGAAACCGTTTAACTTAAAGTTTTTCTTAAAGTTTAAGTTTTTCTACTTGTTGTATTTTAACTATGGCATCCAGCATTGTAGGCGCAAATTGGTCACTTACCAGCAATTGGCTCCACGGTATCGCTGCAGGCCGGTCCCAGGACACCAATCATTCGCTCCTGCCGGATGTAGTAATTGATGAAGGTTTTCATCACGGTGTCGGCCCGACATTGGCCATCGCTCTTCAGTATGATTAGTCGATGATTTGGCAAAATGGTTTCATTAAGATTGATTGCTTGCTGGGCCATCACGGCCGCAGGCATGATTCCCAAGTACGGTTTTCCCAGACCGGAAAGGGGGAAAATTCCTCCGATGTAGATGTCCTCCTTCTCTTCGCCCTTCGGTTTCCACTCGCGCCACGTCAATTCGTTCGCTTTTAACCACTCGCAAGCGATCTGATTGTAGTGTTTCGAGACGGCATGTTCCTCGTAGTCAAGATTCGTTTCGTCCAGTGCCCCCAATATCTGAGTCTCGTGCGTCTCGTATAGGTCAATTAGCGCTTGTATATCCGTCTTGTCGAAGTAAACACGCAACAATGATTGGAGCGCGTGCTGAGAGCTTTCAAACTCGTGGGCGTAAAACTTGAGCAGTGGTGTCATTTCGTATTTACAGCCCGTGTTGTTACTAACGATGATATCCTCACACTTCGGCATGGTCACAGCGACGTATTCCATCGTCTTGCTATCAATTACTTCCGACGGCGTCCAATGCAGCACCAAAAATTTCTTCGACCCCTTTCGGTCGGGTTTGTACAAGTCCATCAGATGCCGGATGCCGAGTTTGATTTTATCACCGAGCCATATAACTTTCAGCTGAAATTTCAGCTCGTCGATGTGCTTTACGATGAATTTAGTGTCCTCGTAGTGTGGCGCCAGGACCAGGGCACATTTCCTGCCGTCTTCGCACTGCTTCGGGACGTACATCCCGTGCTCGTTGCAATCCGGATCGCATCGTTTCTCCGTCCAACCCTTCAGCACACTCAGCACCTCGTCCACCACCTCGAACTTCTTTATCAACTCGTAGTAACTGCGGTCATTCAGATCCTCCTGGAACATCGTGTAGGGGTACAGCTTGGGGAAGACATCCTCCTTGCGGATCAACGCCTTTGGGATGAACAAACCGAACCGACCCGGCTGGGTGATTGCTCCCGCCTCCTCGATTTCGGGCGGAATGATATGGTAGTCCGATAGCATCCACACCTCCAGGTCAATTGTAGGCTCTGGCCAGCTGGTGCCATCTCTGCTGGGGGGAAACAAAAAAAAAACAAGAAAATAAAGACGTAACATTAGTTGCTGCGTGTGTGAGGGAGTTTTTTTTGTGCGAGAAATATGAGGCACCATCACGTTATTGCGTTGGCTTTTGCGAAATGTGGTCCCATTTATGTGTCTCGATTTGTGTGTTTCTGCAGATACAGGCAATTTATTTCAATCGAATTATCGCTCAGTCAGAAGGCTAACTGTTTTTTAGGATTTTCGGAGGGTTGAAAACAAAGCTTTTTCTGTAGTAAACTCATCATCAGTTTGTATCATTAGACGAACAGAGTAGATTTTTGGGAAATGCGAGATGATATAAGAGTTGCCCAATGGAATTTGTTCCGGTCTAAGAATCCCTTTATCATACTTTTTTTTACAGAATATCTGTATTGATATTTGTGTTCAGTTTAAAAGTTCGATTTTTGACGTGGGATTACGTCTAACCGGAGTATATGGGGGGTAAAATTAAAACCCAGAACATGCAGGAAAAAATGAAAGATTCCGAATGCTTATAACACGAACATTTCTTACTGGATCGGAAAGATGTTTGCATCAATTGATAGGGAATATTTCTACACTTCTATCGCAATTAAAAAAATGTTATTTTTCAGTAGATAAACAATTGAATAGCTTTAAAATGTTAAGCGTTATCTAAACGCCCTAACTGCCTGACACAGCCATCAAAACCAAGCAGCCTTGGGAAAATCGGCATTGCAAATACATGAAAGTATGGGACTTTTGTTCTCAACGAAATGTGTTCCCTAACACAGACTTCAAAACCAAGCAGCGTTGTAGAGATCGGCATTGGAAATACATGGAAATCGGGAGTATTTTTGCTCCGACCGAAATGTGTTTCCCTAACACATACTTCAAATACATGGAGCTTAGGGAAATTGGCATTGCAAATACATGTAAGTTGGGGGCTTTTTTGTTCCGACTGAAATTTGTTTCCCTTACACAGACTTCAAATCCATGGAGCGTGGGGAAATCGGCATTGCAAATACATGAAAGTCGGGGGTATTTTTGTTCCGACTGAAATGTGTTTCCCCAACACAGACTTTAGAACAAAGGTGTCTGAGGAAATTGGCATTGCAAATTCATGCAAGTCGGGGGCATTTTTGTTCCGACTGAAATGTGAAATCGGCTCAGCAAATATATGCAAACTGCGAGTACTTTTGTATTCGCTTACCTTTGTGTAAACTAGAGTATGTTTCCTCAAAACGGTTTCCGGGGGTACTTCTGCACTCGCATGTTTTGTTTTGCACTCCGAAAAGTGTTTTCCTGACACGGATTACAAAACGGGTACGAACACCACGCTTTGGCTCGGTTATTCAAGATTGCATTAAAGGATAAGCCTTCATATCTTCTGCTCACTGAATTTCTACGCATACCATTTGATGATCAGGCAAGATGTTGATAACCAATTGCTGCGATGACGCCTATTGATTAAACAATATGCGTTCGACGCACATGTCAAAATCCAAACTAAGTACCTGAAGTTCATCAAATCAAGCAAATTCGCACGTACACTTGAGAGATGTCAACTTCAGAAGGAAACGTTAAATAAAATAATCGTTTGATAATTCTTCCGTTCACTTGTTTTGTCCTAGGCATCATACCAAACGTAAAAGGACTGTCATTAAATTTACTTGTAACGAAGAACATAATCTATCACAATGCATGAATTGACCTTATATGGAATTATACAATCTTTTTACTCACAAAGCAAATATTTGAATTCAATTGAATTCGGGAATTGTTTCATTCAATCAAAAGTTTAATCAATACAAACAAATGATTGTTACGCTAAGATAGCCCCACGTCAACCTTGCGGTTATATCATAGATATAACCCACCCATTTTTTAAGCCAACTGATTTTTAATTTTTGCGTTAAAATACTTTTGTCTTAATGTAAGTATAAGAAGTGTTATAACAACTTATACGAATATTTGCAATCTGAAAACAAAAAACAACACATCAATAAAACTGGAAGCAATGTTGTTATTTTGTTTTTGTTTTGAAAATATTTTCTTTATTAATTCAATACATTGGTTCTGAAGGAGACAACAGATCTCTTTTTCCCTCTGGCATTAGGGGAGCACAGCACTCCTTATATGACATTTCATGTTTTCGAAAATATCGTCTCAGATTGGTCAAATTATTCAACGGTCCCAATGCCGTAGCTGAGATGAGAATTTAAATGTTATTTGAGAAATTTGTTGACGAATTTAGCCACCTCAGGTGCATGTTAATTTTCCACGCTTACGAATATTTTTTTTTTGTGAAACCAAATGCCTTTATAGTATTCCGCGCACGGATGAGAATGTCATAATAGAGAATGAAAATATATCCGCCTTCGCATTTCAAGCGCGTGTATCGGTGCTGTCATCTGATTGTGGGGTGCAATGGAGAAAGATAAATTGTTACTGACAGTCCTATGTGTGATCACATATCTGTGGGTTTTCATCCTTTTGTGTGAACATTTTGCAATATTTTGATTTCACTGTATTCTGATTGATGACCTTCGAACGAGCAAATGTACTTCGAGAGGTTAAGCTGAGTCACATATTGGGGAATTATTTAATCTATAAAAGCCATATATGAGTATTGAGGTGGTGAATGG
The DNA here is from genome assembly GCF_029784135.1 of Toxorhynchites rutilus septentrionalis. Lineage (NCBI taxonomy): Eukaryota > Metazoa > Arthropoda > Insecta > Diptera > Culicidae > Toxorhynchites > Toxorhynchites rutilus. Next base: position 6,285,168 of record NC_073746.1, read on the forward strand.
AAACTGAAATATTATATATACGACAGCGTTCGTCTCCCTTCTCCTGGATTCGATTAGATATCATGAATGTTTATTTCAGTACCTGTAAGTTCGTCCCGCAATCTTCTTTAACGACGAATTTTCTTCGCCATTCTTCTTTTTTAAAGGAGATTTGGCTTTTGATAGCAGCAACAACTTTCGGATGTCCAGCTGTCCTCAAGCGAACTGTAGACATTAAAAAATAGCTATCCCTTCTGTTCTCGCATGAAAACTCTTGTACTATCTACCGGTACACTATTATTTGATATCCCAATGGTACACTGCCATTGGATTTAAATTAGTTTTACATAATGTTCTGTTAAAATTCATAAAATGGGCTGAAACTCTTGTTCATACAAATCCGTATGATTTTTTATCGCTGGTTCAAAAGATATGAAAGAACTACTGGTTCAAAAGACATGAAAGAATCATTTTTGACGTAGAACTACGTCTTACATTAAGGGTACCAAATCAGAAAACAGGTCACGTTTTTATGAAATAAAATTAATGTTAATAACTATTTCTGCTGCGAACGGATTTTAACGCATACCAATCGAATTGGAAATTTTCTAAGATATGTTTGATATGCTATACATTACAATCCCATAGTCTGTATATGGTTTAAATTTATGAAAATTGAAAGCATTCCCATTTCCCTATACATTTGTTCTGTCCATTTGTGTGCTTTCCCGAACAGAGCTGTCAATAACGAGCAACTTATGCAGCCGCTAGAATAGAAACAATCGGAGACGAATGAATCGTTGGATTTAAAGTCTCCGTAAATAAAGGAAAATAAGAAGAAGAATAAGTAAGAAGAATAGAAACAACGAAGGGGAATAGCGAAAAGAGAATATTTGCGAAGTAAGTGAGCTAGCGTATATGTATTGCATCTCCTCTGAGGAATTCTCAGAATCTTTCTGTGCCCGAAACAACAAAGATCGCTTATTCTGCTCGTTTTGTGTTTCATGTTTCCCCTCGAGCTGTGAACGCTAGCGAATATTTCAATTGAAGTTTATCGTTGCAACTGTGTGCATCTGTTAGACGCGTGTGTGAGGCTTGAATGGCGATGCACGGAAGATGCCTCTCGTTTAATACTCAGTGCAATGCGTGCATTGATATAAAGAAACAAATTGCGACATATGACCAATAAGTGTATTGTTCTCGCAGAGGAAAGAAAGAATCATTGTTTCCAGAAAAGATTCTACAAAACCACGCAAGCCATTAAACCTTTTCAAGGTTCCCGGAACTTTTTACTAAAGACTTATTTATGAAATTTCGACGTATTCTTAAATAATATCCGAAATGATACAAACAAATTTCAAAAACAAAAGATTGCGTAGTCCTATGTCCTAAGCCGTCGTGTCTCGGATACAATACTTCCTTACTCATTGATTTATTATACAATACTAAGGGCACGGTTACATTGGATAAGAATTCTGTTATTCCCAAATTTTCGGACCTCTTTTAGCCAAACTCCTTTTTTCTAGGATTTGCTCAAAGCTGTAAATTTTATTTAATTAGTTTTAAATTATAATTTTCTTTTGCTTTTTACTTACAAATTTTAGTCCTTCACTTTTATAACAATTCAATTTTTTTATCTTTTCAAGTACAACGATTTTCTTAGAATCCTTTCTTTCCTACTAACCAATTCATCTTTTTTAAATCTTCTTCGTATATCATTTCCTCGCCGTACAGGCGAAATTACAACCACAAATTCCTCCAGTGGCGAAAACACGCCCTAGAACGCCGCCACAAATGCCGCAGCCAGAATTCAGTGTTGCTGCTGATGATGCGAACATTCCCCGACCCGTATAGCTGGGAATCTGTCCTAAGCTGTACTAGAACCTTCGACATCCAGCAAAGCCAACTTAACAACCGGCCTCTGGTACATTCCTGTCGATGTCTGCAGTTCTACCTTCCGAACTCTTCCATCTTTACCTGGGAATACCTTCAAGACCCGTCCTCTCACCCATTTATTTCTTACTTGATCATCCACTACTACTACCAAGTCTCCCACCTTAATTGGCCTAGTATCAGAAAACCACTTAGTTCTTCGTGAGATTGTTGGCAAATACTCTTTAATCCAACGATTCCAAAAACGATCCAAAACATTCTGAATAAGGTTCCAGCTACTCCTCAGTACAATACCATCTTGTACTGGTGTCTTCATCGGCTGACAAGTTCCCTTCGGATTAAGCAGAAGGAAATGATTCGGGGTTAGTGATTCTTCCTCTGAATTTTTCAATGGTATGTAGGTCAATGGCCTGGAATTGATCATCAATTCCGCTTCAGTCAACAGCGTATGAAATGACTCTTCGTCCAACTTTCTGGCTTCTGGAACACAATTTATAGCTGCTTTAACTGCACGAACCATTCGCTCCCAGCAACTTCCCATGTGTGGCGATGCTGGAGGGTTGAAATGCCACTGCGTATAAGTATCTGTGAACGTGCTCGCCAATCCATTATTCAATGCATCCACTTGGGCCCTCAATTCTCTGCTCGCTCCGATGAAATTTATCCCCTGATCACTAAAAATCTCTTGTGGTGCACCCCGACGCGCTATGAACCTCCGTATCGCCTTCTTACATGAATCTGTCGTTAAACCCGTTACAGGCTCCAAATGTACTGCTTTTATGGTGAGGCAGGTGAATAGTGCCACCCACCTTTTCACGCAGCTTCTTCCTATTTTAATAAGATAGGGACCAAAATAGTCGATTCCGGTGCATGTGAACGGTCGAATGAATGGCATGAGCCTGGCGGGAGGAAGAGCAGCCATTCGTGGTGCATTTGGCACCGCCTTGAAGACTCGGCACCATTGACAGCGTTTAGCTGCCTTCCGCACTTCAACTCTCAATCGTGCAATGGAAAATCTCTGGCGTATTTTGTTGACGATTATTTCTCCGTTCTCGTGTCTATACTTACGATGATACCAATCTAATAAAAGATTTGTTGCGTGGTGTCCCCTTGGGAGGATTATCGGGAACCTGGCATCGTACTGAATGAAGTTGGCAGATTCCAAACGACTCCCGCTGCGCATCACCCCAAACTCGTCAAGACAGGGTGATAGGTTAATTATTCGACTGCATTTAGGCAGCTGCAGATGCTGCTCTCTACTCACTAGTTCCAGGTTACGTTTGAGGATCACCATTTCATCGTGAAATTCTTCGCTTTGTACCTGCTTCCATACAATTCTCTCCGCTGCTTGTAGTTCGCCTCTTGTTGATATATTCTCGCTATCGACCCTTTTAGATCTCCATAGGAAACGATACACGTATCTCAATGCTCCTAAAAGCCTTTCCCATCTGGAGAAACGACTAAAGTCAACTAATGGTTCAGTAATTAGATGTTTGTGAACATGAACAACTCGTAAATCTTCTGTTGTTTCTGACAGGTGTTGGTTTTGTTGCGGCCAGGATGCTTCTTCCTTGTAAAGGAACTCCGGTCCTTTAAACCAGCGACCATGCTGTGAAAGATCTGGAATCTTGGTCCACTTAGTGCCTTCATCGGCCACATTTAATCGGGTAGGAACCCAGCGCCATTCTTTTTCATCTGACTCTGTTAAGATTTCGTTAATCCTGAACCCTACAAACGGACGATATCGTCTTTGATCGAATCCAATCCACGAAAGTACCGTACTGGAGTCACTCCAAAATATACGACGTTGTACCGGTATGCTGTGATGTTCCACTACCGTTTTGGCCAGTCTAACACCCAGTACGGCTGCCTGAAGTTCAAGTCGGGGTATCGATAGAGCTTGGAGTGGGGCAACCTTAGATTTCGCTGCGACTAGAGCAACACGGACAATCCCACGGTCAATTATACGAAAATAGGTGAGTGCTGTATAAGCTAACTCGCTAGCATCTACGAAGACGTGCATCTCAAGGCTATCGTAACTGCATGGATCATAACCTGGGAAGTAGCACCGTGACACGTTGATTTCTTGAAGACCTTTGAGCGACTCTATCCATCGCTTCCACTTGCCCCATATATTTTCCGGAATACAATCGTCCCAGCCTATTTTTTTTCGCCATAACTCCTGAACTAGTATCTTTCCGTGAATAGTTACAGACGCGATCAATCCAAGTGGATCAAAAATGCTCATCACTGCTCTCAACACTTGCCGTTTAAAGGGTGTGTCACATCAAATTGCATCACGGAAAAAACGCTGTAGAAAATTAATTTTTAGGAATTATATCTTCAGCTTTCGCTTATAATCAGATAAGAGTGTATGGATCACGTTGGCCATGCTTCACTGTCAATTTTTCGTAAATTTGGAAAAATGTCGTCGAGCGAAAAAGAGCGTCGTGAATTAATCCTGCGCACTCATTTCGAGAATCCGGAGTTGTCACATCGGGACATCGGTAAGATGCTGGGAATCGTCCAATCCACGGTGCAGAGTACTAAAACGATACTTCGAGAACCTAATCATCGACCGGAAGGTGAAGAACGGCAAAAATGGATGCTCCGTCAGTGAAAAAGATCACAAGCGCGTAGTTAAGCAGTTTAGACGTGATCCGAGAAGTTCGGTCCGGGATGTCGCCAATAAGCTGAATTTGTCAAGTTCATTCGTCCAGCGGACCAAGCAGCGGGAGGGCCTGTGTACATACAAGGTTCAGAAGGCTCCTAACCGCGACGAAAGGCAAAACATGATGGGGAAGACGCGAGCCCGGAAGCTGTACACCGAAATGCTGACGAAGCCGCATTGCCTGGTAATGGACGACGAAACCTACGTCAAAGCGGACTTTCGTCAGCTGCCGGGCCTGTTGTTCTTCTCCGCAGAGGACAAATTCAGCGTTCCGGAGGAGATTCGCAAGCAGAAACTATCCAAGTTTGCCAAAAAGTACATGGTGTGGCAAGCGATCTGTTCTTGCGGAAAGCGGAGCGCCCCCTTCGTGATGACCGGCACGGTAAACGGGCAGGTTTACCTTAAGGAGTGCCTACAGAAGCGCTTACTACCACTATTGAAGCAGCACGAGGGCCCGACCATCTTCTGGCCGGATCTCGCTTCTTGCCACTATTCAAAGGACGTGTTGGAGTGGTACGAAGCCAACGGGGTCACCTTCGTGCCAAAGGAAATGAACCCGCCCAACGCGCCGGAGCTTCGCCCAATAGAGAAATATTGGGCGATTATGAAGCAGGCCCTCCGGAAGAACCTAAAAGTTGTCAAATCGGAGGCGGACTTCAAGAGAAAATGGATTTCTGTTCAAAAAAAAAAAACTACAACCTGACGTTGTACAGAACCTTATGGACGGGGTAAAGAGGAAGGTGCGAGCATACGGGCTTGGGCTCGAAGTATGAATAAAAAGAAAATGCCAAAAGTTGTTTAATAGTTTTTATTTTACTGTCAAAAATTTTCAAAAGGATCGGTCTACTGGGCGAATTTCTACAGCGTTTTTTCCGTGATGCAATTTGATGTGACACACCCTTTAGTAGGAACATCATCACTCTCTACGATGTCTTGTACGTCTGAACGGAAAACTATGGTGAAGCGAAACATATCGTCACGGGGAATCCACACAATCCCGAGAACACGTTCCATTCCTTCTTCTTTGCCAACCACAAAGTTCTTCGATGAAGTCTGGATGGAATCCCCGACCCGTCTCAAGACGTCTTTCGAATTCGACAACCAATTTCTTATTTCGAAACCAGCTCTTTGGTGAACCTTTTCACTTGTAGCAGTAGCCGAATCACTTCTTCTGGAGTGTCTAGACTATCTAGGTAGTCATCCACGTAGTGGTTTTTGATTATAGCATCTGCTGCGTTCGGGTACTCCTCTCTATGTTCTTCAGCATTTCGGTTTTTGATGTATTGTGCAGAACACGGTGAACAAGTAGACCCAAATGTTGCGACATCCATCACATACGTTTCGATAGGTTTTGTCCGCTCATATCTCCACAAGAACAACTGAGATTGCCGATCTTGTTGACGAATGTACAGCTGGTGGAACATTTCCTTTATGTCGCCTGTTATCGCCACTTGCCTTTGACGAAATAGAAATAAAACTGTCGTGAGTGAAGCTGTTAGATCCGGACCTTTCATCAACTTCGAATTTAGAGACACTCCGTTGACTTTTGCTGCTGCATCCCAGACCACTCGCACTTTCTCTGGCTTCCTTGGATTCAGAGCCACACCAAGCGGAAGAAACCACGTGCGCCGAGAATCAAAACGCTTCAATTCGTCTATCGTTGCTCTATGCGCGTATCCCTTGATTTCATACTGACAAATTTGCTCACGAACCTTTTCGTATAAATTAATATTTTTACTCATATTATGTTCGAGGCAAACTAATCTTTTAACTGCTGCTGGTCGACTATCCGGAAACTCCACGTAGTCATGCCGCCATAACAATCCGGTTTCAAACTTCCCAGATGTAGTACGCACTGTCGTATCTTCCATAATGATTCGAGCACGTCTATCTTCACTCCCCTCAGCTACTGGAACTACGGCCACACCAAAGCTCTCAACAGAAAAATATTGCTTCACGAGCTCATTCAGCTCTTCATCTGGTGATTTTGTAGAGATATGCAACGTTCGATGCATGTACTGCGCTGAACGTGAGCTATTTGAACCATATACAGTCCAACCAAGTCTAGTCTTGCTTGCGACTGGTTCTCCTTGCCGACCCTCGCGTGTTTTTAACGATGTAAGTAATTTAACATTGCTCAGTCCGATCAGGACCCTTGGAGTCGCTTGCCGATAACTTCCTACAGGTATGCCTTGGAGATGTGGATGTTTCTTTGCCATATCCTCATGAAAAAATGATTGAACAGGCAAATCCAGATTGTCAACGGTGTAAACGTCATTCAATATGTATTGCTTTTGCACATCGCGTCCAGAAATCTTTAACGTCATCACCTGCGCATCATTAATCCTTTTTGTAACACCACCAGTCCATCGCAAACACAGCTAATTTGGTTTTCCTCGTTCGGCTAGTTGATCAGCTAGCTCTTGCTCCATCATCGTAATCGATGATCCATCGTCAAGGAACGCGAACGTCTCCACTGAACGACTCTTCCCATACAACGTGATTGGAATCACACGAAACAGTGTTGATCCGTGCGACAGATGATGCAATGACACTGTATTACTGCTAACTTTCGACCTCTCTGAAGGGTTCTGCTTCGGCGAGTGAAGCAGACGATGGTGATTCTCTGAACATCGCTCCACTCCGCATACATCCGCTTTACATGGCCAACGCCCATGAGAGCCGAGGCAGCGACGACAGAGCTGATGCTGCCATACGGCCTTCCAACGATCTTCTACACACATGTTCTTGAATCTAAAACACTCCCGTATATTATGACCAGCTTTTTCACACACTATGCACTGTTTGTCTGCCCCCTTCTTCATGAAACTTGTTTGATGCATCTGCTCATCGTTTTTCGCTGGAGTTGAATGCGTTTGTACGTATACCTTATCCTTCGGTTTGCCTTCCTCCTTCCAACGGTACTTTTTATCACACGCCGTCGTCGATGTGACACTGCTTGCTGCTGCTACAATGGTAGCCATGAAATTCCCAAACACTCCAAGATCCACGTTTGTATGTTGGGTAGTATGCAGTGCCCAGTTTAGCTTTATGTTAGACGGCAGCTTGTCCACCAATTCTTGCATCACGGTAGGATTAGATAAATGGGTTTCTAGTCCCACTGCCCGAAGAAGCTCACGGAAGTTTTGAACAGCCAGCCCGAAACTCACTAAAGAATCTAGCCTATCCGCTTTGGGAGGAGGTGTAGCACGTACCCTACTGAGGAGAGAACTAACTATTTGCTCCGGCCGCCCGAACAATGTCTGTAGCGTACAGAGAATTCTGGGAACAGAAGAAGGGTGCAGTAAGAAGCTGCAAACTGCATCCTTTGCACTTCCCTTCAAGCAACGATGCAACCTCATAAGGTTTTCGGCATCTGAATAACCACACATTGAAGTTGAATTATTGTAGCTGCTGATAAATAGAGGCCACTCAGATGGATCACCTGCAAACACAGGAAGTTCTTTCGGTATGACGTGACGTGTGCTGATAACTGTTGTTGACTAACGTTGTAGATCGGTTGTTGCATTGCCGACGGGTACTCAATTGGAGACATGATCGGTTGCTGAATATTTACTGACGGAAATGTTGATGGAAAATTATATTCATCTCTATTACCCATCACTGGTACTGTTTGCCCAAGTAATGTTGGATGGACCGCCGAGCTCACAGCTTGTTGAGCCCCGTTTATTATATAGGGTGAATTATATTTAAAACCCTCTGACGCATTGAAAAATGCGTTTACTGCGCGGTTGGAACTTATTGCATTGACCTTTTCATTGAATGTGCTATCCTGTTGCAAAGCATTTTGTTTGTTATTCACTGTTGGTGGGATAGATCTCGATAAATTTGAATCGATGAGATGTCCACCAGATGGAATCAATGTTGAGCGGTGTAAGAGAAAATTTGCATAATTTTCATTATTTACTAATGTGGAATTGTGTTCTGTACATTTTGGGCCAGGCAAATTCATTGCCATAGATATTGGTGGATGTTGATCATTAGTAATATTATGGTTCTTGTCTTTATTTATCGATGATGGTAGCATATTTATTGTGTGGGGAATCAAATGAGGACGGGTAGGTATGTTTTTTTTTCCCCAAAATATATTTTTTATTAAGGCACATGTGGCGTTAGCCTGACGGGGCCGGGAGTCCAATATTTTGACAATTTTTATCTTACAACTATGTTAGTAATATGTAACCGATTACTCGCGGTTGGCTCGAGGTTAGTATTACAAGTGTTCTCATAATTGGTATGTTGCAGTCTTCGATGCTCTGTACGTGTGCCCGACACGGGATACTTCCTATTAGGATGCAGCTGACCATTAATCAGCAACGCCCCCCTAGTCTGTACCCCATATCTAGCGTGGTGCGTCTTTCTCGACTCGAGGAATCCAGGATAGAATGGTCACTAGCCGGCGCAATCATCAGCTCGTGTAGAGTTGTCATAAGCGGTACAACCTTTGGCTCTTGTTCAATGATCAGTGGACTGCACAACCTTTGGCCCGTGTATCTGTAAAGAGTGTGTGTATGTATTGCCGCGACTAAGTAATAGTTTATAGATCAGACAGGAGGGATATGAAACAGGGACACAACGAAGGAAACATCATTAAACGTTGACATCGACGTTTCTGAGGAACAGGTATAGATGAAGCAGAAGATCAGGATCACGGCTACCTAAGATATCCCGGACGGGGATATCCGATTGTCTGCCTTGTGCTCTCAGTGCTCTAGAGAGCTGAGAGCGAGCAGCATGGAACCGGATACACGACCAGACAACATGCTCGATGTCGTGGTAGCCATCGCCACAATCACAAAGATTGTTTGCTGCGAGCCCAATGCGATAGAAATGCGCGTTTAGGTTGTAGTGATTGGACATAAGCCGAGATATCACGCGAATGAAATCACGACCTACATTCAATCCCTTGAACCATGCACTCGTCGAGACCTTAGGGATAATCGTGTGTAACCAACGACCGAACTCATCTTCACTCCACATGCGCTGCCAACTAACGAGTGTGTCCTGACGAGGAATGTGAAAAAATTCATTATAGGCAATTTGCCTTTCAAAAAGTGTGCCTTCTGAAGCGCCCACCTTAGCTAGCGAGTCCGCTTTCTCATTCCCCGGAATCGCGCAATGAGAGGGAAGCCATGCTAAGGTAATCTTGAATAATTTTTCGACCAAAACACTCAATAGTTGTCTTATTCTGGTTAGGAAATAAGATGAGCATTTATTAACTTTCATTGAGCGGATTGCCTCTATTGAGCTGAGACTGTCTGAAAAAATAAAATAGTGGTCGATGGGCAGTGTTTCAATGATCCCTAGAGCATAGTATATCGCACCCAGTTCAGCGACATACACGGAACAAGGATCTTTGAGTTTGAAAGAGACACTGGAATTTTCATTGAAGATGCCGAAGCCAGTGGACCCGTTTATGTATGAACCGTCAGTAAAGAACATTTTATCAGATCCAACTTTCCCATATTTTTCCGAAAATATCGACGGAATAACATTGGAGCGTAGGTGATCTGGTATTCCATGGATTTTTTGTCGCATGGACAGATCAAAAATGACAGAGGAATTGCAAAAGTATGGGAAGCAAACTTGGTTGGAGATGCCTGGTGAAGGGTGCACGTCGTGGGTAAGGTACTCATGGTATAAAGACATAAAACTTGACTGAGGAGTCAGTTGTAGTAGATTTTCGAAGTTATCAATCACCAATGGATTCATGATCTTGCAACGGATGAGAAATCTGTAGGATAATTCTGTGAACCGAAGAGTAAGCGGGGGTACTCCTGCCAAAACTTCGAGACTCATCGTATGTGTCGAATGCAAACACCCCATGGCTATACGCAAGCAACGATATTGTATCCTCTCCAGCTTGAGAATATGAATCCTGGCAGCTGATCGGAAGTAAAAACTGCCATATTCTAACACTGACAATATCGTTGTTTTGTACAACTGAATGAGGTCTCCTGGATGGGCACCCCACCATGTTCCGGTAATTGTTTGGAGAAAATTGATTCTTTGCTGGCATTTCTGTTTCAAATACGCAATGTGTCTCCCCCAGGTACACTTAGAATCAAAATATACACCCAGGTATTTGAAAAACATAGAGTGTTGGATCGTTTTGCCGGATAGGTGAAGCTGGAATTGGGCGGGTTCGTGCTTCCTAGAAAAAACGACCATTTCAGTTTTCTCCGTAGAGAATTCGATACCCAGCTTGAGGGCCCACGTGAACAGATTGTTCAGGGTATCTTGCAACGACTTTTGCAGAACGACGGGATTAGTACCCGTGATGGAAATAACTCCATCGTCTGCAAGTTGTCTCAGCGTGCAGTCTCTAGTTAGACAATCATCCATATCATTGACGTAAAAACTGTACAAGAGGGGGCTTAGGCAGGAGCCTTGCGGTAGGCCCATAAAACTGTAACGAGAAGATTTTGAGTTGCCATGAGAGAAATTCATGTGCTTTTCTGACAGTAAATTGTACAGGAAATTATTCAGAATTGGTGAAAGTCCACGATTATGAAGCTTCTCTGAGAGAATTTCCATGGAAACTGAATCAAATGCCCCTTTGATATCGAGAAAAACGGAAGCCATTTGTTCTTTGCGAGCAAATGCGATTTGGATTTCAGAAGATAGCAGCGCGAGACAATCATTCGTCCCTTTACCTCGGCGGAAGCCAAACTGCGTATTTGACAGCAAATTGTTCGTTTCGACCCACTTGTCCAAACGAAGTAGAATAATTTTCTCTAACAATTTACGAATACAGGATAACATTGCAATCGGCCTATACGAGTTATGATCGCAAGCCGGCTTGTTGGGTTTTCGTATGGCTATCACTCTCACTTGTCTCCAGTCATGCGGGACAATATTCAGCTCCAGAACCTTGTTGAACAAGTTCAGCAAACGCTGTTTTGCCAAGTCGGGAAGATTCTTCAACAAGTTGAATTTAATCTTGTCCGACCCCGGAGCTGAATTGTTACATGAGAGGAGGGCAATTGAGAATTCTACCACCGAAAAATTCTCATAATCGCATTGGAGCGGAATATCGCGTACGACGCTTTGTGCAGGAACAGAATCGGGACAAACCTTCCTTGCAAATTTGAAAATCCAACGGTCAGAGTATTCCTCACTTTCATTGGTATGGTTCCAGCCACGCATTCTCCTAGCCGTATTCCAAAGAGTACTCATAGCGGTCTCCCTTGACAAACCATTGACGAATTTCCGCCAATATCCACGCTTTTTTGCTTTAATCAGACCTTTTAGTTTGGCTTCTAGAGCTTGGTACTTTCGAAACCATTCCACTAATCCAGTTTTCCTGAATTTTATGAAAGCGGATGATTTTTCAAGGTAGACCTTTGAACATTCCTTGTCCCACCAAAGTGATGGAGGACGACGTCGGAAAGTGGTAGCCGGTACACGTTTCTTTTGAGCTTGAAGTGCGCTATTGTAAATCAAACTTGATATAAAATTATACTCTTCAAGGGGAGGAAGTTCATGCATCGAAATGATTGCTTCAGATATTAATTCTGCAAATTTTCTCCAGTCAATATTCTTCGTGAGGTCATACGCAATATCGACTGACTCACTAGATTTTGATTCATTGGCGATCGCTAAAATTATTGGTAGGTGATCACTACCGTGGGGATCTTGGATTACCTTCCATGTGCAATCCAGGGATAATGAAGAAGAGCAGAGAGATATGTCTAGCATGCTTGCCCGTGCAGGAGGGTTGGCTATCCTAGTTGCTTCCCCAGTATTTAAAACTGTCATGTTGAAGTTGTCGCACAGATCATAAATCAACGTGGCACGGTTGTCATCGTAGAGTGACCCCCATGCTGTTCCATGGGAGTTGAAGTCACCTAAGATTAACCGCGGCTCCGGCAATGCCTCGATAATATCAAAGAACTGATGGCGGCCTACCGTAGTCCTGGGAGGAATATATATCGAAGCAATGCAGAGTTCTTTGCCATTGATTTGTATCTGGCAAGCGACAACTTCAATGCCTGTAATCGATGGGATAGTGACTCTATAGAAGGAATGACGTTTTTTGATCCCCAGGTATGTATATTTGAGGTATGTTGCTGCTACTCACCGCTGTATGATGCATTCCAATGGACGTCATTGCACTACTTACGATAACGCCATTCAAAGCCGTTCAAAGCCGCACGACTGTTACGATCGATTACTATTTTGTTCGCCCGAAGCAGTCGTGCTGCCACACTTTCATACGAATTCGTATCCAATGTATTCTGAAGTAAATTTCGACTACAACTGTATGATTTAAATTCTTGTTAGTAGTGGTAATAAAACTTTTAGTTTCGTTAGTTCAACAAAGATGTTCTTTGCGAGATTGAGGAAGCTCAATATACAGGGATTAAATATACTTTCAGATTAAACGCTCGCGCAACACATTCTAATAACTTCTACAAAAGTGAACCGATTGTTATTTTTAAAAAAACGAAAATAAAGCTTATTTTAGAATATTTTCGATGTGACCACTCCTTTTTTCGATAACGCGTTTTAAACGGTGAACAAAATTCTTCATGCAAAATTCTAATATTACGACTTTGATGCTGTTGAAATCCGAGTTATTTCTTCCTCTAAATTTTGTGGCTTATCAACATAGACACGATTAACACGGTTCTTCACGTACCCACAGAGGAGGCAATCGATGACCCGAAGCAGAGAACAAAGTTTCATTAAGGCTTCGCTAATATCTTTTCACGAAGTGGTAACTTCAACTTGGGGAACAAAAAAAGTCGCACGGGACCACATCAGGTGAATGCGGTGGTATTTACTTGATGTTTGGTCAAATAACTCAGTATAATTCGGGCTCGGTGCGATGGCGCGTTGTCATCATGCAAAATCCAAGAATCGCATTTAATGTAATACTGTAGTGTTCTTCCTATAGTAGCGTTTCATTTCTCAATGTACTCCAACGCAGTATCCTAAAAGTGTTCACAGTTTTTAGAAATTTTGTCTCCTGTATTTTACTTGAATCAACTAGTTTTGACGTAAGATTATGTTTTTCAATATGTGTGCCAAATCCGAAAACATGTCACATTTTTATGAAATCGATTGAACGTTAATCATTATTTTTGTTCCAATCGAATGATGATGATTTGCATACCAATCAGATTGGAAATTTTCTAAGAATTGGTATGTTATACATTACGGTTTCCCCATTCGTAAATGGTTTCAATCAGGGGTTTTCAGATCATGATTTCGGCGGAGCACATTTTAAAGCCAAAATATTTGGCGAAGCACTCGGTTTTTTAAATAAATAAAAATGAATTTTTCGCACTTTTGTGTCAAAAAGGAAGTTCAACCCAAGCCATTTCTTCGATGAAACTCTTCTGGAAAATATTATTGAAAAATATACAACAAATCCTGCAAATTATATGTTTAAAGTTATCGACGAAAGCAAAACCAAATCCATGAGGGGCGGATGACAAAGCTCCGATGTTCACTCGACAATATTAATTTAGTGATTGAGAATGGGATCTCAAGGCAAACACAGCGGCATGACATCGGCCTTTCTACCCCACATTCCCCCCAGACGAAATAGTAACATGCGAATTGAATAAAACAATTCCGTATACCTGCGTCAACAACATGGTCTTGTCTTGAACACAACCCTCTATATTTTTTGAGAACCATTTGCGCCACGATGAGTTCAGTATGCTTCCATACGGTTCGTTTCTCTGCCAAATTGAGACTAGTTTCGTTTTTATCCCCAGCTTCCCGCGTGCCGCTGCCGTTGATACAATCTCTTAGCTATAAATCATATATTGTTTGGACAGTCTTATGGATTGAGTCATCAATACACAATTCGTGAGCTTATGTTGCCGATAATCATGCTGCTTGCTCAATTTCTGTGCTGTCGTCATTATCGTGGATGTTGGTATTATATGTTAACCTCCAGATTTTGTTGCTAGAGATTATTTGTGCATATCTAATTGGAACTGGAACAAAACTTTCGATAGCCATTAGGTGAAAATGGGTCAAAAGTATTGCTATTTTGCTTTGTAAAGGTAGGGTCATAAATAAATAGTCAACTTTGGCAACTTAAACATAAATAGTCTCCAGAAAATCCGAAAGTTTGCCACGAAGCGAATTAGAAATAAATGCATTTGCACAGTGCACAGTGTGAAAAATTGCGAAATAAAACTTGTTAACGCTAACCAGAAATCCCTACGTTGTGTCTAACTAAATTCGCGATGATCCACAGCACAACTCACCAGACGAAACTTTTAAACGAAAAAGCTAAACTTTTTAATTTTATGGGTGATTTTATTTGAATAAAACTTTCATCCAAACTGTTCAAGCTTTCTATTGGTACTGACCTAAATTATCGGGTACAATATAGCTTTAGCCTAATGTTAAAACAGGGCTGCTGCTGAACACTACACTATTGTTCACCATACCCGCCGCCTTGAACATAATAGTTCAATGAAAAGTAAACAATCTACTTCTATTACTTGGATACAATGGTAAGCTTAACTTTCTAACAATTTTTCAATTTATAATTCATTGTAGTTTTTTTTTCTTTTCAGATTAATGCTGCTCGACGTCTTCCAGTGCCGCGGGACTCACGATGGATGGATTGGATTCGGACGAAGCGGTGGAGAAAGGCAGCAAACATATTTTTGTTATCGGACGTGTGATGATTCCTCTCGTAGTGCGTAACGAGACTACTCGAGTGATGTTGTCTTCTCCAGGATGTAACTCCACGATACGGGCGAGTGGCCAGCGAATGGGAGGCTGCATTTCGTCGATTACGATGACCATCCTGCCTGGTGTGACTTCGTCGTTGCGGATGGAACGAACTGTGTCCCTCTGAAGCTCCTGTAGGTACTCACGTCGCCAGTGGTACCAAAATCTTTGCGTGTGAAGCTGGAGCTGCTGATAGTGGTCGAGCCGGTTCGATGGAATGTGACGAAGGTCTGGGTCGGGCAGGGCGTTCATCGTCGTGCCAATGAGGAAATGCGCTGGAGTGAGCGCGGCCAAGTCGTTGGGGTCTTCGGAGATTGTAAGCAGCGGTCTGGAGTTCATCTGGGCTTCTATTTGTGCGAGGATGGTCGTCATGTCTTCGAACGAAACTTTTATACCACCCAATTGACGGAAAAGGTGCTTCTTAGCGACTTTTACAGCCGCTTCCCATAAACCGCCAAAATGCGGCGCCTTTGGTGGTATGAAATGGCAGGCGATACCTTCATCTGCGCAAAAGGCATAGATTTCTTTTATCTGGTTCTCATTTTGTAGCATATTGAATAGTTGTGAAAGCTCGTTGCTGGCACCAGCAAAATTTGTTCCGTTATCTGAATGCACATGGGCAGGACGCCCCCGCCTTGCAATGAATCTGCGAAAAGCAGATAAGAACGCTGCGGTGGATAAATCGCTAGCAAGTTCTAAATGAACGGCCTTTGTTGCGAAGCATATAAAAAGACACAGGTAAGATTTGGGTGAGCTTGCGCGCTTATGTGGTGGTTTGAGGTAGAGTGGACCTGCGTAGTCTACTCCGGTGACACTGAAGGGACGGCTTGGTACGACTCGTTGTGCGGGTAACTGGCCTATCTGCTGGAGGGGTACGGGATTCAAACGATTGCATCGAAAACAATTCCGTACAATGCTTTTAACGAGGCGGCGACCATTTAGAGGCCAAAATTCCTCGCGGATTGCCGTTAGTAAAAGTCGCCCGCCGCCATGAAGCAATTTAGTGTGGTAATATTGAGCGATTAGTAAGGTGAAGGGATGGGAGGCTGGCAATAACGCGGGATCTTTAGCTTGATATGGCAATGCTGACAAGTTTAATCGTCCACCTACTCTCAACACTCCCTCTGGGTCGATGAATGGGTTCATTTTGCGAATGCTTGATTGTTTCGATACCGATTTGTTCCTTCTTATTTCCTTTATTTCGTTGCCGAAGACTTCTTGTTGAACGAGACAGGTAAGCATTGTTTTAGCTTTCACTATTTGTTCCGCGGTAAGTATTTTTCCAGCGAAGTTTGAAGACGATTGAGGCAACGTTCTGGTCTTTTGTCGGGCGTTGTTGGCGAATCGTAAGCAGTATGCTATAACATGCAGCAGTCTGCTAAAGCTTGACCAGCGAAGAAACATCTGGTTGATTTCTGGAGCGGCTTGGACCATTACTGGGGCTGCGTGAAGTGTTGTAGAGTTGTTGCGTAATTCTTGCAGTTCTGTTTCGGGGATCTGTGATGTTACTGATGTTGGCCAAGTGTGCATAGCACTTTTCAGCCATTTCGGTCCGCAACTCCATATTTTATTATTGATGAAGTCTGCTACGTCTACACCTCTGGAGACTAAATCTGCTGGATTCTCTTGGCCTGAAACGTGTTTCCAGTGACACCCATGTGTGAGGCTCTGGATTTCAACCACACGGTTGGCCACAAACGTTTTCCAGGTGTTTGGAGGTGATTTCAACCACTGCAAAGTGACGGTGGAATCTGACCAAAAGTATGAAGTGGATACATTAATGTTAATGGCTTGTTTTATACGCTGGTGAAGTTGAGCAGCGAGAACAGCGGCGCAGAGTTCCAAGCGGGGAATTGTTAAGCGTTTGATTGGAGCTACCTTTGATTTGGAGGCCAGCAGCTGAACCTCGACTTTTCCTTCAGCGTCTTCACAACGAATGTATGTGCATGCACCGTATGCAGTTTCTGATGCATCAGCAAAGGTGTGTAATTGAAGGACAGAATTCGGGAGAAATGCACAGCGTTTGATACGATACGTGGAAATAAGAGGCAAATCTCGTTGATATTTTTCCCATTTTTCTAAAATACTTTTGGGAACAGGGTCATCCCAATCGCAAGACAATAGCCAAAGTTCTTGCCTCAATATTTTTGCTCGCACGACTATTGGTGAGATTAATCCTAACGGGTCGAACAATTTGGCGATGGCTGAGAGAATGGATCGTTTAGTTGACATTTCGACGTTGGTTTCTAGTTGCGAATCGAAGCGCAGCACATCTGCTTCTGGTTCCCACATAATTCCCAGCGTTTTTACCGTTTCGTTTGGGCTGAAATTTAGCATCGATTGTGTCCCGATTTCATCATCGTTCAGTCCATGCAATACTTGTAGCTGATTTGTAGACCATTTTCGTAGACTGAAACCACCTTCCCTTAAGAGTTGACTCAATTCTTCTCGCAGACGCAGTGCTTCATCAGTCGTTTGGGCCCCACCGATGAAATCGTCAACGTAGAAGTTTTCCTTCAAGGCACGGGCTCCCAATGGGTAATTGTGGCCTTCATCTTCGGCTAATTGATTCAACGTACGTGTAGCGAGGTATGCTGACGGAGCTAAGCCATATGTGACAGTAAGCAGTTCGTACGTTTGAGCAGGAACATCATTGGAAAAACGCCAAATCACACGCTGCAGTGGAACGTCATCGGGATGCACCAGAACTTGGCGATACATTTTTGCGATATCGCCTACTAATGCGATTTGGTACGTTCTGAATCGCAAAATGATAGTGAGTAAGTCGTCTTGAACAACCGGGCCTACACAGAGTGCGTTGTTTAGAGAGAAGTTCGTAGAAGTTCTTGCCGAACCATCAAACACGATACGCATTTTTGTCGTCGTACTGGCTTTTTTAAAGACCGGGTGATGAGGCAAGTAGAATGTACTCGAGGTCGTAGTATCTGTTTTGACGAGACGCATGTGTCCAAGAGCCAAATATTCTCGCATGAAATTGTGGTATTCTGCCTTCAATTGTGGGTCCCTTTACAGTCGCTTTTCGAGCAATTCAAATCGATGAAGCGCACTGGGTTTCGAGGAGCCTAGCATTATATCGAAATCGTTCTGCTTCGGATAGCGTACGATGTAGCGGCCATCTACCTTGCGAAGAATAGTTTTTTTGTAATAATCTTCACATTTTCTCTCTTCTATTGATAGATTATCTTTCACAGACAAATGTTCAATGCTCCAGAATCTTTCTAGGGATTCTTCTAGCGAGATCATGGTTATAGCGATCACATTCTGGGGTTGAACAATGTTCGGGTTTGTGTTGAAGCTTGTTGCACCGGCTATTATCCAACCAAAAACGCTATTTACAAGAACAGGATGTTGGCGGTCAATGTGGATGCGTGTGGAATCGGGGAAAAATTAATAAAAGTGCTTCACGCCCAAAACGATGTCGATTGGTTGTGACTTGTTAAAGTGAGGATCAGCAAGAAACAAATCTGCAGGTATTTTCCAGTGTCCGATGGAAACATTATGTGCTGGGAGATTGGCAGTGGGTTTGTCCATCACCAGAAAATTGACACTTTGTGAGAAATCTTCTTTTCTTGATTTGATTTCGGTAAAAACCGCTTCTGTTACTGGTTTGGACAGCTTGCCCGCTCCTTGGATAAGTATGTTGACTTTGTTGCGTTTTAATTTCAAGATTTGGGCCATACGTTGAGAGATCAGGTTGGGCTGAGATGCGCTGTCCAAGAGGGCTCGTGCTAGATGCTCTTGACCATAAGCGTCTACAATTTTTATCACACCCGTCATGAGAAATACATTTTCATTCGACTGATGAACGGGGGTGCAATTCACAACGGGCATAATTTCGGTGGCAGTGACCGATGTCTGTTGGGAATCTGCAGCATGTAAAGTTGATGGCTGAGATATTGGGGCCACATACGACTGTGAAGCAGAAGAATCGGCGAAGCCCTCCCTGACTACGTTATGGTGGACAAATTGAGACTACCTGTGCGACTCTTCGTGCCAAAGCCCATGACTTGCAACAAATGCAAGTCAGTTGGTCACACTTCGGATTATTGTGCCAACAAGGAGCGCTGTGCCACTTGCGGAGAGCAACATGAGGGGAAATCCTGCAGTGCGACTGAGCATAAATGTCCATATTGCGGGGGATCCCCACACGAGCTCTCAGTTTGTGAAAATTACAAGAGTCGCTGGGAGAAACAGAAGCGCTCTTTAAAGGAACGCTCGAAGCGCACATTTGCGGAAATTTTGAAGGGCGCTTCGCCACTGACCCAACAACAACAACAACCAATCTCAACACACAATACCTTTTCCACGTTGCCAGTTGATGAAATG
Source organism: Toxorhynchites rutilus septentrionalis (assembly GCF_029784135.1). Classification (NCBI taxonomy): domain Eukaryota; kingdom Metazoa; phylum Arthropoda; class Insecta; order Diptera; family Culicidae; genus Toxorhynchites; species Toxorhynchites rutilus. The sequence goes on from NC_073746.1 coordinate 6,304,786, forward strand.
GAAGCGGACACAGCTAGCGGGGGCACACCGTTTATTTTCAAAGGGAATCCCCGGCGCAAAAATGTGACCACTCCCAAAGTTCAAGAACAAGGCCTCACGGTTATATCCTCTGTTAGCTTGCCTAAAAAATCGAGTGCAGCGGACAAGCAAAACCAGGTTCCTCCTGGCTTCCGTGGGAATATTTCATCTTCGAACGACCCAGCACTCGAGGGGACATCAAAAACCCCAACTGTCCCTATTTTTCCGTCCAGTTCAACTTCCCAATCGGGATTTATAAAGTTGTCTGACCTTTTGGATCAAATCTTCAAGTGTTTTAATGTTTCCGACTCCATCAGAACCATTGTCATCTCAATGCTTCCAGTATTAAAGACAATTTTGCAACAATTGATGCAAACATGGCCCCTCCTTGCAATGATTATCTCTCTTGATGTCTAATTCAAATAGAGAGGTCGGAGATATCACTGTTTTACAATGGAATTGTCGTAGTCTTATCCCTAAATTGGATACATTCAAATTTTTAATTCATAACTTCAATTGTGATGTTTTTGCTCTGTCCGAAACTTGGCTTTCTTCGCGAGATGATATCTCTTTCCACGATTTTAATATTATACGCTTGGACCGTGATGATAGATACGGAGGGGTGCTTTTGGGGATCAATAAGTGCCACTCATTTTTTAGAATTGACCTTCCACCTATTGGAGGGATCGAAGCTGTTGCTTGTCATGCAAACATCAGAGGCAAAGACCTCTGTATTGTCAGCTTGTATTGGCCTCCGAGAGCTGCGGTTAGCCGCAAACAACTTGATGACATGTGCTCACTCCTTCCTGAGCCACGATTGATCTTGGGAGACTTCAACTCTCACGGAACTGCCTGGGGGGAACAGTACGACGACAATCGTTCATCGTCGATATATGACCTTTGTAACAGCTTCAATATGACCGTTTTGAACACTGGGGAAACAACACGTGTACCTAAACCTCCTGCTAACCCAAGTGCTCTTGACCTCTCGCTTTGCTCGAATTCACTAGCGTTAGATTGCAAGTGGAATGTAATCCAGGACCCCAACGGTAGTGATCACTTGCCAATAAAAATTTCCATCACCATTGGGTCGAATTCTTCTGAATCTATAAACATGGCATATGACCTCACAAGACACATTGACTGGAAAAAATATGCGGACGCGATTGCTCTAGCCATCAATTCCAGAGATGGTCCATTGGAGGAGTATAACTTCCTTTCTCGTTTGATCTATGACAGCGCGGTTCGCACTCAAACGAAACCCATCCCAGGTTCCACCATTTCCCGAAGGCCTCCCAATCTATGGTGGGATAGCCAATGTTCCAAGCTTTATGTAGAAAAATCGAATGCATTTAAAGCTTTTCGGAAACGTGGAACCCCTGAAAATTTTCAAACGTATTTAGCCCTTGAAGATCAATTTAAAAACTTAATCAAAGGGAAAAAACGTGCTTATTGGCGAAATTTCGTGGGAGGTTTGTCACGAGAAACGTCAATGAAAAAATTATGGAAAGTGGCTCGAAACATGAGAAATCGCTCTTCAACGAATGAAAGCGAAGAATATTCACATCGATGGATTTTTAATTTTGCACGGAAGGTTTGTCCTGATTCCGCTCCTGTGCAAAAAATTGTTCGAGACATACCACAAGATAGGTGCGATCTTGATTCCGAGTTTTCGATGGTAGAATTCTCTCTTGCTCTCCTTTCTTGTAACAATTCGGCTCCAGGATCGGATAGAATTAAGTTCAACTTGTTAAAAAACCTCCCTGGTGTGGCGAAACATCGCTTGTTGAATTTATTCAATCGGTTTCTGGAACATAATATTGTTCCAGATGATTGGAGACAAGTACGAGTTATAGCTATTCAAAAACCCGGAAAGCCCGCGTCTGAATTCAATTCGTACCGCCCGATAGCAATGCTGTCTTGTATACGGAAATTGTTGGAGAAAATGATCTTGTTTCGCCTTGATCGATGGGTTGAAACGAATGGCCTACTCTCAGATACACAATATGGGTTCCGCAGGGGCAAGGGGACGAATGATTGTCTTGCGTTGCTTTCTTCAGAAATTCAAATGGCTTACGCCGAAAAAAAACAAATGGCTTCAGTATTCTTGGACATAAAGGGGGCCTTTGATTCTGTTTCAATAGAGGTTTTGTCAGACAAATTACACTCTCGGGGTCTGCCGCCTCTATTGAATAATATGTTATATAACTTGCTTTGTGAGAAACATTTGAACTTTTCTCACGGAGATTCGGCAGTAAGTCGGGTCTCTTACATGGGCCTCCCCCAGGGCTCATGTTTAAGCCCCCTTTTGTACAACTTCTATGTAAGCGACATCGACAATTGCCTTACACAAAATTGCAGCCTAAGACAACTTGCAGATGATGGAGTGGTGTCTGTCGTAGGATCAAACGAATCCGACCTGCAAGGACCCTTACAAGATACTTTGAACAATTTTTCAACCTGGGCCATTGGGCTAGGGATCGAATTCTCCACGGAGAAAACAGAGATGGTGGTTTTTTCTAGGAAGCATAGACCAGCAAAACCAAAGCTTCAACTTTTGGGTAAACCGATCACTCATGCTATGTCATTCAAGTATCTTGGGGTCTGGTTCGACTCCAAATGTACTTGGGGGGCCCATATTAGGTATCTGAGTAAAAAATGCCAACAAAGAATAAACTTTCTCCGTACAATTACCGGCACCTGGTGGGGAGCCCACCCAGAAGATCTTATAATGTTGTATCGAACAACTATTCTCTCAGTGATGGAGTATGGCAGTTTCTGTTTTCAATTAGCTGCCAAAACACACCTCATTAAACTCGAGCGAATTCAGTATCTTTGTCTCCGTATCGCGTTGGGATGTATGCCCTCAACGCATACCATGAGTCTCGAGGTTTTGGCAGGCCTACTCCCACTAAAAGATCGCTTCAATTTATTATCTCTTCGGTTCTTCATCCGGTGTAAGGTTATGAACCCATTGGTGATCGGAAATTTTGAGCAGCTGATCGAGCTAAATTTTCACTCCGGATTCATGAGTTCATATCATGAATTCATCTCCATGCAGGTTGATCCTTCTTCGTATATTCCCAACCGTGTTTGTTTCCCTGACTACATCAATTCCTCTGTGCATTTTGATCTGTCCATGAAGCAAGATATCCATGGATATTCAGATTACCAACGCTCGAGGATCGCTCCAACGATCTTCGATGAAAAGTATGGGGGTATCAATTGTGATAATATGTACTTTACTGATGGGTCCACTATAAACGAGTCCACAGGATTTGGAGTGTTCAACGAATTTTTTAGCACCTCACACAGTCTTCAGAATCCTTGCTCAGTGTATATTGCTGAATTGGCAGCAATTCATTGGGCGCTGGACAGCGTCGCCTCACGACCTGTTGAACACTATTACATTGTAACGGATAGTCTTAGCTCTGTCGAAGCTATCCGTTCAGTGAGGCCGGAAAAGCACTCGCCGTACTTCCTTGAGAGAATACGAGAAATTTTGAGTGCTTTATCCAGACGCTGTTATGTCATTACCTTTATCTGGGTCCCTTCACATTGCTCCATTCCGGGTAATGAGAGGGCTGACTCATTAGCAAAGGTAGGTGCAATTGAAGGCGATATTTATCAGCGTCAAATCGCCTTCAATGAATTTTATTCTTTAGTCCGCAAAAATACCATCGCTAACTGGCAACGCAAGTGGAATGAAGATGAATTGGGCCGGTGGTTTCACTCGATTATCCCTAAGGTTAGCCTCAAACCGTGGTTCAAAAGTCTAGACTTGAGTCGGGACTTTATTCGCACCTTCTCCCGACTCATGTCCAATCACTGTTCGTTAGATGCACTACTCTTTCGTTTCAATCTTGCCAGCAGCAATCTCTGCGTTTGTGGCCAAGGTTATCACGACATCGAGCACATTGTTTGGTCGTGCGAGGTGTATCTGGTCGCCAGATCGAATTTAGAAAACTCCCTTCGGGCCCGAGGAAGACAGCCCAATGTGCCGGTGAGAGACGTGTTGGCTCGGTTAGACCTTGATTACATGTCCCATATATATGTTTTCCTTAAAGCTATAGATCTTCGTGTGTGATTGTCCCTACATCCTTATACCCTCCTTTCCTTCCTTTGCGGATAATTCATCCCCTTGCTATAAATAGTAGAATAAGTTGAAATGTAAATACACTATAGATATACGAATAGATTTATGAAATGAGTGTTCATCAACATTGTTACAATTTCCTTATATCCCATCCTTCTCCTAAAAATATGTCACCCTCCTAAACTCGAGTACACCGCGAGTAATCGGTTTTCCACCTTACTAACCATAGATGTAAGAAAATTGTTTATATATATATATATATATATATATATATATAGTTTTAAAATTATATTTAAGAATTCGGCTCCTTTAAACTTAAGTAACTGAGCCTGTAAAAATAAACGAATTAATAAGAAGAATCGGCGCTGTTGGAAGCTTTCTTCGTACTTTCCGCAGTGCTAGCGTGTAAGAGTGTATGGTGACGACGATTGCAAACTTTGCCGTTGAAGCTGGAAGGACAATTTCGTGCAATGTGGTCCTTTCGCAAGCAGTTGTTGCATAGACGTTTGGACGAAACAAATTGTTGACGTTCGGTGTGGGAAAACCGATTGAATTTCTGACATTTCATTAGCAAGTGTAGCTGATTGCATGCTGGACACTTGTCAGTGGGTGTTGCAGTAGATGCACACGAAGAAAAACGAAATGGTGGTTGCTTTTTCAAATGTTGATTTGACGAAAACGAGTTTGCTGAGGAATTGTGATTATTCACTGACATCGATTCTAGTACCCTGATTCTTCTTTGCAGAAATTCGATGAGACAAGCGTAATTAGGATCGTCGACTCGAGATGCATTCTCTTCCCATGCTTGAAGAGCTTCTTCGGGTAGCCGGGTACATAACAAATGTTCTAAAATTGTACTCCACGTATCCGTTGGTTCGTTCAGCTGACGGAGAACCTTGATGTGTCGTTCAAATTCGTCCACCAGGCTGTGGAGTGATACCGCTGATTCCTTTTTTATTCGTTGTATGTCGAAGAGCGCTTGTAAGTGACGCTTCTTCAACAAATATTCGTTCGAATAGCGAGACGTTAGAGTTTGCCATGCTAAATTGTAATTCGCGGAGCTGATTGGAATGGACTCGATTAGTTGAGCGGCTTCTCCCTTGATAGCAGCCCTCAAGTAATGAAACTTTTGAATATCCGCCACATCAGAATTAGAGTGAATTAACGCCAGAAACGTATCATGAAAAGCCAACCATCGCATATAATCGCCATGAAATTCAGGTAACGAAATCGTAGGTAGTTTAATCCCAAAGAGAGTGGAGTTAGTATTTGCATTGTGTGTAGAAGTAGGGAAATTGCCAGCGAGAGACGATAACTTAGAGAGAAGTAGTGATTTTATTTTGAAAAAACGTGATTCAAAATCACTACGAATTGCATCATGCACCGCCATACCTTCTTCACTCTCCTCAAATCCTCCTAGTTGGTCCAGAACATCCTCCATTCTAATTGTGGTTGATCCGTCTCCGCATTGAAGGTCTGCAGAAAAGCCTCTACCCGACCCAGCGCTGTTGTAACACTGGTTCTCTTCGACGTGAGCCTCGATATGTCCTGTGCGTTCGACATCACGCCTCGTGAATAGCAGCAGTAGCAACAATGATTGAAAACTCGGCGATTGATTTAATCTGTAGACGAAAAAGACCACAGTAGTCCCGACCACGGAAGGGTGGCAACTTGGAAAGGTACTCACCTTTTCCAAAGCAAGAAAATGCCTTGTATAAAATTCAACAAGATCGTGCAGTCGGACAAAAATCCAAAAAGTCTTCAAAAATCCAAAATCAGCTTCCAGAAATCCTTTTGAAGTCGATGACAAATGCAGGATAATGTTATCCAAGTCCGATGGATGGTTCCGGTGTCTTACAATTCAAATTCAAATCGTAACAATTTGAAATTGTATCGATGAACAATGACTTGAATGGAACTATTCAAGTTTCACAAATGGCTCAGCTAATGGAACAATTCCAGTATTGTTCGAATCCTTTTTGAATATGTCGGTATGGTTCATCAAACGAATTGAAAAATCCTGGTCACGGCACCAATGTTAACGCTAACCAGAAATCCCTACGTTGTGTCTAACTAAATTCGCGATGATCCACAGCACAACTCACCAGACGAAACTTTTAAACGAAAAAGCTAAACTTTTTAATTTTATGGGTAATTTTATTTGAATAAAACTTTCATCCAAACTGTTCAAGCTTTCTATTGGTACTGACCTAAATTATCGGGTACAATATAGCTTTAGCCTAATGTTAAAACAGGGTTGCTAAATTAATTAGTCGACGCATCATTTTTTGGGCAACAACGAAGTTGGCTGCGTACTGCTGCTGAACACTACACTATTGTTCATCAAAACTCATTGAATGGTGTTGCTGTTTTTATTCCCCTGCAACAAACTGCATGTCACTCAACTGGAAAGGATCAATGGTGCGAAACATTGAGCGGATTATATCAGATACAGAAAAAAAACCGCAATAGAGTCGAGCTGCGAGGGATGAAAGTGAAACGGATGTTCAATTCGTTGCAGTGAAGCCACTTCAATATCTCGCTCGTTCAGCGAATATACTCGTTTATGAAATAAAGATCTATGGCATGCTCGTATGAATCCGAGTTTCGGCGAAATGTTTCTTGTTTATTGAAGTAAATTCCCTACAATACTAATACATTCCAATTCTCCGCTGAATTCAGTAACCCAAACAAAAATTACATAACTAGAATGAATGCATTGACGGCGAATTTCTTCTGACCGTAATATAACAAAAGGCGGTCCACAACTCGGCGAAAACAATTTGTATCAAAGCCGAGGTCGAAACGTAATCGGAGCCGGATAGCGGTTGCGTGAGGGGATGGCAATAAAACGAGCCGAGAATTGAGCTCATGGGCGCGGAAGACTGTTGATCAGCTCGAACCCATTGGGATATGTACTATAAATACTTCTGGGTTTATTTCAATGTGTAGTCCTCGTCGTGATATAATTTTACTCCACACGCAGCACACATTGGACATATTTTGCTTCCCTGACTCATGATTTATCACGATAGAGGATTCTATCAATTTCGAAAGATAAAAAAGCAATATGTTCTTGCTTTTTTTTCTAAAATAAATATGGATAACCTTACCGAATTATGTGATACACACGGCAAAGTTCGTATCACCACCAACATTGTTCACAGCGGAAATGAACAAAAAAGGCGCACTTCTGTTTCGGCTGCACTGCGGCAGTTTTTGACGTACGACGTGGGTGTGGGTGTTATGATTTAGCACCAAGGCTAACGACACGCAGCGGAACATCCAGTAGGCATCTAAATCACGTAGCGGGACTGAACGATTCGCGTGACGTTAGATTTTGTTTGTCGCAGGCAAGGGATTGCTAAGATGGCCGCCTTTCTGTAGCCAACATAGAAACTCATGAGCATAAAAATCATAACCTGAAATTAAAAATGAAGTGCTCCGCGCGATCCTGTAGCAGTGATTTTAATTTCGAATCTCCAAGAAAGCTTCCGGATGGGTATCCAAACATCGATTGCCAAAGGAAACTATCCAACGTAATCAAGTATTAACATATATGACTCCAAACTGTAAACAATACGTGAGCCCCCTTAGCGCGAGCCCTGCTTTATGCTGCCTACGCTTAGTTTGCATTGGTTGGGATAGGGTTGTCAGAGCCCCGGTCGCAGGTGAGCGCACCACATGCTGGAAAGCCATTTGTTGAATGTTTTCATGCAGTGTAGCGTGTTTCCAAGTTCAGCTATAATCTTCGATATTTTAAGGTTAAATGCGCCCATGAATTCTTCACTTCCGCCGCGAACTTTAATCTGGAAGATTTTCTTCGGACTTTTCTCATATCTTGTTACCATTAGCACCAAACACGGTGACGTTGTAAAAGGGGGAAGATTCGCTGGAGTTTGTGAATTTCTATTCTCCAATGATTTTGAACACCCGACACTATATTCGGCATATTCATGACGATGATGATAGCATTTTCTGGTTCGAGAGACTGTATATGTAAATCGGGAGCATATTTGCATGATAGGCCGCAGGCTTACGCGGAAGCAAGATACGCATCGGGCGTATTTGCGTGAGATTTGACTCAACGGGACGCACTTTCGCCGCCGGGGAATCGAATCGAACATATATGCACATATTTTGCTAGTTTATGGAATTTTCCGTCTTGTTAGGTCTCAAAAAATGACAATTCGAGACGGCCTCCCGTCCTTGAGGAAGGTAATCGGCTGCTTTTGTTTTGATAATGTGGGGTTTACACTATGGCTGTCAAAGTATTGTATGGTGTTGGGCAATTTTGTATTTGTTCTGGGGAAAATCCAGGGGATAATGCTGATTATTCGTAAAAATAATATATGCATAATGTCAACCATCGTAACATCATATCTGGCTTGAATATTCATACGTGACGCAAATGAAACCTAACGGAACTTTGTAAGAATTTTGTTACTAGACATCTACAGATGCATTTGATCCTTAATGTAAATGTGAATTGAGTGTAGAAGGGAAAATATAGAAAAAAGAAACAAAGAAGAATGTTGGTGTATTCACAAAAAGGTATATGGAGGCCTTCCACGTCAAATCAGTCGGCCGCTGCCACTCCAATTTTTTGAAGCTACATAATATTGAAATGTTTATTATCAGATGACAAATTTAACACTAAAAGTACCGAATGACCGCTTTTGAGACTTTAATAAAAATTGTGGAATTCCAGATTTCATTTTATTAACTCACTGCACTACTGTTTCTATATTATGCATCTTCTTATTTTTTCCTCTCTCCTTTTTTCGTATTATATATAATCCTGAATATCATATGTACACTTACGTTATCTATCGAAAAGAGATCTACATTAGAAGGCTATTCGAGTGAATGACACGCTTTGAAACGCAGTTTTACAAACCAGATAATTGTAGTTCAACAATTGACAAAAGTAAACCGAGCAAAAAAGGTAAAAAGTAAGTTGGAAGCATAAACTTGTAAAAATTAAAAAGAAAATGCAAACAGGCAAATCTACACACCCAAAATAAATTTTTAGCACATGTTTTGGAATCCTGATTTATAACATCAAATGAGCTTAAAAATAACAGAGAATATGCTACTCGCTCATACTAGTACAGCATTTCGATAACACGATAATACTGAAAAAAATCGTGACGCAGTTACATCGTACTTCAAAAAGTTGGACGCTACAATTTTCGCGCTCGGAATAGAAAAACTCGTGCCATGCTTTGAAAAATGCCTCGAATGTTACGGCGATTATGTAGAAAAATAGAAAATAAAACGTAGATTACCAAAAACACCTCGTTTTTTGTCCTAACTTTATTTTTCCGCGATTTGTGAGACACTGAAACTTATTTTTTGAACGACCCTCGTAATTACAAATCAAATTCCTTTTTTTTTGGCAGGTCTAATATTTTTCAAAAAAGACTATCTATGTGGCTTCAATTTTATGTGTCGATCATCTGAATCGGTCCAGTAGATCAAAAGTTATGATTTTTTGTGTTGGAAAAAAATTGGAAAAAATGATTTTTTGAATCATCGGTTAACTTTGAAAAACCATAACTCAAAAACGAAAAATAAAGCCTCTCTGGTTTCGACATATGTTATGGGGAAAATCCTCAGCTTTTCAGAAAAAATATAAAAAATATAGCGCATTGGTCCCGAGACTATGAAAACAATAAAAAACGAATACAATCAATAATAACGAAAGCAGAACTCCAATTTTCGGCAGTTATAGTATTTTTTCAAAAAAGACCATTGGCTTTAATTTGATATGTCGATCATCTGAATCGGTGTAGTAGTTCAAAAGTTTGAAAAAAGTCATTTTTGAAAAAAAAAATCATCCCTAAAAAAAAAACATCCCTAAAATGAAAATGGGCACCCTAACGAAAAAATTGAAAAATACGAGTCTAATATTTTGCGATAAAGAACTAAACTACCACTTTTCATAAAAATCTGAGAACCACTATATCGGTTTGGCATGGAATGGCTGTATATTAGGGTGCCAATGAAAATGGTCATCTCGAATTTCAAAAAGTTACCACATAAAAAATGTTCATCACCTCGGAAAAACACCCTATACCGAATTTCAGCTCAATCGGACTCAAGGGAGAGTGGCGCAAAGCGGTCAAAGTTTAAGTTTTTGAAAATCGAAAAATCACCCAAGGGGAGAGGTAAAGGAAATCGAGTTTTTTTTCGGTGTACGAAACGAAAAGTATGGTTTTGGGTGCCAATAAAATAGTTATCTCGATTTTTCATTCGGAACTTGCTACGAAATGTTGAATTGCACGATAACATATCCTATGCAAAATATTAACTCTTTCTGACTTCATTCACTGGTGACGCAAACGGTAAAATTTGAGTTTTTTTGAAAAACGAAAAATCACCGAAAATGGAAGCTTTCAAAAAAAATTGATGCCAAATGTCTTAAAATTGCATTACTCGTCGAGATTTACAGTTATCTCGTTTTTGTTTGTCAAAAAAAAAGTTTTTTTGGCACTTGGTCGTTTTTCAACTGAAAAATCGATTTTTGACAATTTTTTTTTTGAGATAACTAAATCTCGACGTGTCATGCAATTTTAAGTCATTTGGCATCAATTTTTTTTAAACTCCGATTTCCGGTGATTTTTTGGTTTTCAAAAAATGACGTCCGAATGAGCTAATTTTTTGTATAGGGTATATTATCGTGCAAATCAACATTTCGTAGCAAGTTCCGAATGAAAAATCGAGATAACTATTTTATTGGCACCCAAAACCATACTTTTCGTTTCGTACACCGAAAAAAACTCAGTTCCAGAATGCCGATTTTTGACAAAAAAAAATATTTCCGAGATGACTCTAGATCTCGACGTTTCATGCAATTTTTAAAACATTTGACATCATTTTTTTCGAAACCCCGATTTCCTTTCCTCCCCCCTTGGGTGATTTATCGATTTTCAAAAAACTCAAACTTTGACCGCTTTGCGCCACTCTCCCTTAAGTCCGATTGAGCTGAAATTCGGCATAGGGTGTTTTTTCGAGGTGGTGAACATTTTGTACAGGGTAACTTTTTGAAATTTTAGGGTCGATTTTTCCCATTCATTGGCGCCCTACTGTATATATGCAAGAGAAATATATACAGTTTCACTTTTTTTTAAATTTCATTTGGATCACGTAGACCATAAACGTGCACCCGTGGCCGAGTGGTTAGCGTCTCACATTATCATGCCGGGTGTTCGGGTTCGATTCCCGTCCTGGCCGGAGGATTTTTCGTCAAAGAAATTTCCTCCGACTTGCACTGTGGTCACGCGAATTCTAGAGCTTGCCCCTCGGAATACATTCAAGGCGTGTTATTTGGCTTAAGAAATCTCAACTAAGTATTAATGAATGACGCTAGTTAATGCATATGTTGAGACGGCAAAAGTTCCACAGGGAACGTTAACGCCATTCAAGAAGAAGAAGACCATACACGTAGAAGAAAGCTGTCAATTTCGAGCAGTCACCATAAAAATCATAGAATGAAATACTGAAATCTTTTAAAAAAAAACAAAAAAAGACAGATAATGCGTTGGAAGGAGATAAAAGATAACACAACGAGATTTTAGAGCATTCACGAGAAACAAGGTCATTCGAATACTCCTTATCTGGATAAAAAGTTTACCCGAATGGTAAATAATCCCGAATAAGAAAGAAAAAAATATTTAAAAAAGGATAATTTTGGTAATAGTTCTGATAATAAATTAGGCTCAGTTGAGCACAACCCGACAAAACATCTTCTTTATTCATTTTTGCATTGAGATTTGAATGATATATTTCAAAGCAAAGATTACCCGTGCAAACCTAACTAATGGATCGTCTCCTATGTTTCAAACTAACCGGGCAATCGGTGGGACACAAGTTTGCTTGCGAGAGGCCGCCGCTTCCGACGGCGGGTCGGCGGCCGACTCGGATTGGGTATCTTTGGCGGTTTGGGGCCGCCTCTGTTCCTTATCCTCGTTAGACACATAATAAAAACTGCGCTGCGGTGGCGCTAATACGTAAGTACCATTTTTTTTATCTTACTGATTCTATTCATATGTCTAAAATATTATATTTATATTTAACACATTATGCTTTATATTTTTCATGTTAGAATTACCTGATTAATTTTCGAAAAACATATTTCATAGCCCGTGTTCTATTCTAAATAATCTTTTAGTCTCAAAGAGCAATACGGAAAGGGAAGAAGACCGCATGTTATGTGTGCCTAGACTAATTTCTAAAAATGAATCAGCGAAATCTTCTGAATCATTAAAATTTACATTTTTTTTAAATACGCAGGTATATTTGTTGAACTCTTATGTTGTACTGATTAAATCTTATTCATTATCAGGAGATCCGACAGAAATCATAACCTGATTTGTCGGAATTTTTAAATATCGCATTCGGGTGTTTGGAGCATACGGATATTTGTAGCATTCGGGTATTCGTTACGTTCGTGTAAATGTGCTTCGAGAAAACATGTGTCGGGTGAATGGTATTCGGGTAAATGTTACACAACCGTAGTTCACCCTTTACATTCCTAGAAAATCCGCACACATATGGAGAAAAAATGCATATCTCATAAGCAAACAAAAGTCTTTCTGCAATTTTCATATTTTATGTAAAACAGTCTCTGCTTTCTAAAAAAATATATAAACAGTAGATTTTTTTTTCTCATGATATCTCAAAAACCATAGAAATACAATGTTTTACAGATGTTTCGCTTAAAAGTTGACACTTGTAGTGCAGTTCAGTAAGAGTTTGTAAATCGGTTCAGCGCTTCAAAAGTAAAGAAAGCAAAATTTCAAGATGCTGACACTTAGCGTGAAATGAAAATAAAAATCGAAAAAGGAATAAGTATACGAAGTTTGAGCAAAATCAGAGATTTTTTTCCCGGCAGATTTCTTTTTCGTAGATGACCATATATATATTTTGATATTTTTTTTAAATTTAGATTTTGATTTGGAAATTTTAGGTAGGTATATAGTCGTTGCCCTTATATTTTTGCCCATAACATCAATTTATATATAAATTGAGTATACAAACAAGAATCTAGTACAGTACTAGTACAAAATTTTTTTATGCGATTCCACATTTTTTGTGCAATTTTATTTTTGAATCGGAACTAAAATCACACGAACAGATCGTACAAAAATCGCTCAAAACAGGTTTGTCTGTACCATCTTATCTCCACGTGTTTATCTTCAACGAAGTAAACAACTTTTCAGGGAAAAAGGTAGTGGGTCGTGCTCTGCTTCGTTAATTTATTTTGCTCGGTGTAGAATATTAACCATGATTTAGACTTAGAATTCACATAGAATAATATACTTCGCAGAGTTATAAAACATGTACAACAAAATCGATGGCATGTTGTTGAATGTTGTGCATTTCTTCAACATTTTTATTCTTCATTCTTTAACAATGAAGACAGTTTCGTGCTACCCAAAGTAATTTTGAGGTAAGCATATTTTCGCGTTTCCTCCAATTACGGCTCTAATTTCAAACAGCGCGAAAACAGGTCGCCATCAAAATATTACTGTAAACTCATCCGGAGGATGCTAGTTTAAGTTCAATCATACCACAATAAGAAACGTGAAATTCAAAACATTTGGGAAAACTAGATACAGCTAAAATAGAAAAAAAAACTTCTTTGTAGAATTTTTTGTTGGCTCTGAAAAGAGCCGATGGTTTGCTTGTTTCAGTCATAACTCTCTCGTAGATTTAAAAAGACAAATTTTGGATATTTCAAAGTTAATCATGGCGTTGGCTACTCACTGGTTCGAACGAAACTGGGATAAAATGAATGGATGAATTAAAAAATAATTAATTAATTAATTGAAGAAGCATTGAATTCAGAGAGACTTTTACTAACTGGAATTACAATGACATCTTGCAATGAACAGAGCGAACGATTCGCCCAAGGGACAAAGGAATAAAAAGCAAATTCGTACATTGTCGAATCAACTTTCAAATTCAACATGTGCTGTTGACTGCTCGCTGCCAAGAGCGATACTGGAATAGTAATGTCAATTAATGCCCATGCCGGTGAGTTATGCCACGTCGCTTTTTCGTGACTTCGCCGCTTCTCGATATTGACAGCATGGATAGGGAAGTACAGCCATTCATGAGTAATCGGAGTGGCTTCAATTTCCGTCAATTCAAACCATTTACGGACTAGGGGATCGTAATGTATAGCATATTATATCTATTCGATTGGTATGCAAATCTTCTAAATCCGTTCGTAATCCGATTTGATCATTCAATTATTGAAAACGCCATTGATATGTTGACAAAGGCCATTTAGATAGATGTATAGCTGTATTGAAGATGTGTCATGAGACGGATTAGCATAAAGCGGGAAAAAACCAACATATGTTGAACAAAACAAAATGTTTCGGGTTAATAATGTACCAAGCTGACGAAACGCAATCAAAGGGTTTTTTTTCCCAACGGATCATATGTGAAAGTGGGAGGTATTAAAGAGCGTGAGCGTTCGGTGAGGCAATTTCTTTATAAGCCGAATAATCCGTTGAGTTGCAAATCTGCAATAGAAGCAAAAATACTACCAATGGTCGATTGAGAATGCATGGCAATGCAAAATCGGGGTCAACGATGGCGATGGGTGTTTTCAGTTACGCAACGATGTATGCGAATTGTGCAGATGAATTTCGCCATCAGAGATGACACGTTTGAGAACCACCGTGAACCATCGTAAAGCGGTATTTATTTTACTTTGTGATTGTGATTTATTTCTAGATGCTATTGCATTGGATCATCCCTCAGCACAAATCACCACACCACATCCATTTTTCGTGGGTCAAAAATAAAACAATTTGCCAGACATACTTACGACACAAGATTTTCCAGTGTGACAAACAATCGCTCCCTTTCGATTTCGTGCGTCCGCTCGTAGAGGTCGACCAGTTTCACATTTCGGTAGCCGAGTATCTCGCGGAGGAAGATGCTGTAGATGCGCGATATGATCTGGTGGGTGTATCGTCTGCTGACTTGGATCGCAATCGAGTCATTTTGGTTGCGAGATGCGAAGCGTGGTAGCAAATTTTCTGCGCGTGCAATGGAAGAAAGAAAACAAAAAAAAGTTTGTCAGAGCAGTGTTCTTACTTTTGACCTATTTTAAATCCTTTTCACACTTCAGGCAGTATCAATAAAGTCTAGCATAAATTATGTGTTAGTTGATTCGTCGGGAGCCAACATTAGCGCCGTTCTCTGAGTGCAAATATTCGTGGGAAGACAAAACAAAACGCACACTTTTTTTGAGGGAAGACATAATTTATTAAGTAATCATTCATCGAGTGGCAAATTGCGTTTTCTACTCTCCGCCTACAATTTTTTTTTCGTCTTTCGCGAACAAAAATTTTTCTTACAAAGTCATCCCATATATGGAAACCCAAATGCATTGTGGAATGTGTGTTTGCGTGGGAAGTCTACTATTTCGCGATTACCCACCCAGCTGTCAAATATATTTAGACTCAAAGAAACGGGAGTACACTAATCGATTCTAATCGCTCCTCCCGAAACATGATCTTTCAATTGTCGAGTCCATTGTGAGCGTAATAATAATAGCCGCTCGATAGTTTAGCTGTTAATCACTTTCGGCAGCTGGCAGCTTCTCTATCGGGGCAATAAATTTCCGAATACACAATTAGACCCTCCCTTGCCATTAATATTCATGAGAAATTCATACCAAAACAAGGCAAGAGAGTACGACGCGACGCGATAACGCACTGGGCCGCCGGACCGCGAAACAATTTTCATTCGATATAATGGGTGTCTAGAAGTTTACAAAGTCTAGTGGTAAACATATGAAAAAAAAACACATGAAAACACCAATAGGCGCGTTTTGCTCTCGTCCTCTAGTTACTACATTGGAACATTGTAGTCACG
Organism: Toxorhynchites rutilus septentrionalis; assembly: GCF_029784135.1. Lineage (NCBI taxonomy): Eukaryota > Metazoa > Arthropoda > Insecta > Diptera > Culicidae > Toxorhynchites > Toxorhynchites rutilus. The sequence continues at coordinate 6,320,804 of NC_073746.1, forward strand.
CAAATAGCGCCAAGTGTGTCGTTTGGGGCACTTTTCAGGCCGTTTGTACACATCGTTGTGGGGCATATAATTTTCTGTTCTTCAGTTTCTAATAGTGCGTGTCGAAGATGCTAATTGATCGGCAGTTTCTATTGATTGGATCAGATATTCCTGTAGGGTACAGAATGTGGAATGTTTTGCAGATTATTCACATGCCTGGGTAAAAGGTTAATAATTATTTTTCGTTATTTGGTAATGTATTTTTTCGTCGTAATGCATAAAAAAATACGGTCTAATGTTTTGCTATAAGGAAGTAATTATTCATAATTATTGATTGTATTTGATGGTATTGCATAATTGTTGATTGCATTTGTGTTTTAGAGTTTACATGATTTCGGGACCAATGGCGCTATTTTTTAATATTTTTTCTTGAAAGCTTAGATTTTTTTTTGCATATCCAAAATTGTAATTGTGAGTGTTTTGTGAGTGTAATTTTTTTTTTTTTTTTTTTTTATCCATTTCATTTATTTGTAAGGCTCAATCGCATAAGCTTTGCGGAGCCGCTAATTCAAGGTTTGTTTATACAAAGTTTCAACTAATTTCTATGTTTAGTAGGATTCGACCGAATACTCGCGGTTTACTCGAGGTTAAAAGGGCAACATTTTTGTGGGACGGGTCAGGTTGGGGATATGGATATGAGGTATCGTTGTCTCAACCGAGGGTTGCCGCACGCACTGTAGCATTGTGCATAATGACCAGGGATAGCATCTGGTGTTCGACTAGCTGTCGAGGGTGGGCGACGGTAAGATGGGGGGACAATACAAACAAACTAATAACGAAAAAGAAAAACACAAAAGCATTAAATACTTATACTAGACCGTTTCACAAACATATAGATCAACTGCATATAGCAGATGTCGCGAGTTCCCAACACGTCTCTAACAGGAACATAGGGTTGTCTTCCTTGGACCTCAAGGGCATTCAAAAGGTACTCTCTGGCTGCGTAATTATCCGTACATTGCCAAACTGCGTGATCGATGTCATCGTAACCGTTTCCACACCGACAGACGTTGCTTTGAACAAGATTTATTCTGTGGAGATGCACATCTAGCGAGTGGTGGTTGGACATAAGTCTACTCATTACACGAATGAAGTCACGACTTAAGTCCAAACCTTTGAACCACGCTCTCGAAGAAACCTTTGGAATAATTGAATATAACCACCGCCCAAGACTTCCAGTGTCCCAATCGGTTTGCCAACTCAAGAGGGAACTCTGACGCAGTAATTGGAAAAATTCATCGTATGAAATCTGTCTATCAAACAATTCGCCTTCCTGGGCACCCACCTTTGCGAGAGTGTCCGCTTTCTCATTGCCAGGAATTGAGCAATGAGAGGGGACCCATACAAAGGTTAACTTATAAGATCTTTCGATCAGTGCACTCATCTGCTGCCTCACTTTTGCGAGGAAATAAGATGGGTGCCTACTAGTTTTCATCGACTGGAGAGCCTCAAGCGAACTGAGACTATCCGAGAAAATGAAGTAATGGTCTGCAGGCTTGTTGGAGATCATCCCCAATGCGAAGGCGATTGCTGCCAGCTCAGCAACATAAACGGAACAAGGTTCCTGCAGTTTGCGGAAGGCGCTCGAATTTTCATTGAAAACACCGAAGCCAGTGGATCCATTGAGGCGAGACCCATTAGTGAAGTATCTTTTCATGCAATTGACTTTTTGGTACTTTCGGTTAAAAATACGGGGAATGAAAGTTGGTCGAAGCTGATCTGAAATCCCAAGTATTGCTTGTTTCATCGACAGATCGTATTCAATTGAGGAACTGCTGATGGTGAAGTGAGCACGGTCTGGAGTAAACGATGGAAGACAAATATCTGATGAAATATAGTGATGATAAATTCTCATAAACCGAGATTGTATATTTAGATGAAGCATTTTATCAAAGTTTTCAATCACAAGTGTGTTCGTGATACCACATTTCACCAGTATTCTGAGAGAAAGTTCCCAGAATCGGTTCTGTAGAGGAGTTACTCCTGCCAGAACCTCGAGACTCATGTTATGCGTTGAGTGCATACAGCCGAGAGCTATACGCAGACAATGATATTGAATTCGTTCCAATTTTAGAAGGTGACTTTTAGCTGCTGAGAGAAAGCAGAAAGAGCCATACTCCAGAATAGATAGAATAGTTGTTTTATAAAGCGTTATGAGATCTCCCGGATGAGCTCCCCACCACGTGCCGCAAATCGAGCGGAGAAAGTTGACTCTTTTTTGACATTTTTGCTTCAAATACGTAATGTGGGTATTCCAAGTGCATTTTGAATCAAACCAGACACCAAGGTACTTGAAGGTCAATGATTGGGTAATGTTTCTCCCCAAAAGCTTAAGTTGCAATTGGGCTGGGGACCGCTTTCGAGTAAACACTACCAGTTCTGTTTTCTGCGGCGAGAATTCTATCCCTAAGTTCCTTGCCCAAGAAGACAAGTTGTCTAGGGAATTTTGCAATGGTCTTTGCAAGTTTTCGGCATGGGGACCTCTGACGGAAACCACACCATCATCTGCAAGTTGTCTTAGCGTGCATTGTTCTGCCAAACAACTGTCAATATCTTTCACATAAAAATTATAAAGAAGGGGGCTGAGACATGAGCCTTGGGGTAGACCCATATAACTATTTCTGGAAGTTGTCAGCTGTCCAAGGGTGAAGTTCATTTGCTTTTCTGACAACAAATTGTACAAAAAGTTATTCAAAATTCCAGGAAGTCCACATCTGTTCAGATTGTCTGACAGAATTTCTATGGAAACTGAATCAAAAGCTCCCTTAATATCCAAGAATACTGAAGCCAGTTGCTCTTTGTGCGCAAAGGCCAGTTGAATATCTGTAGAAAGCAACGCTAGACAATCGTTTGATCCTTTGCTCTTGCGAAACCCAAATTGTGTACTTGATAGCAAATTATTTGTCTCGATCCATTGATCGAGTCTTCGAAGGATCATTTTCTCCAGCAATTTTCTAATGCACGAGAGCATAGCAATCGGACGGTATGAGTTATGGTCAGACGCTGGTTTGCCAGGCTTTTGAATTGCTATCACTTTGACCTGTCTCCATTCGGGTGGCACAATATTGTTTTCTGGTAGAGTATTGAATAAGTCTAGCAAGCGTCTTTTCGCGATATCGGGAAGATTTTTTAGAAGAACGAATTTAATCATATCGCTTCCGGGTGAAGAGTTGTTCGATGAAAGAAGAGCCATAGAAAATTCCAGCATTGAGAATGGTCTGTCCAGAGGTCCACCGCTTAGAGACGTTTCTCGAAGAATATGTTGGGCTGGAACTGAGTCTGGACAGACCTTTTTAGCGAAATCGAATATCCATCGGTTGGAGTATTCTTCACTCTCGTTGGTAGATGAGCGGTTACGCATGTTGCGAGCTACCCTCCACAAGGTGCGTATTGAGGTTTCACGAGAAAGACCTTCGATGAAATTGCGCCAGTAACCGCGTTTTTTTGCTTTAACTAATTGTTTCAGCTGTATTTCAAGCTTTGAATATTCCTCGAAGTGTGTGGATGTTCCATGTCTGCGAAAAGCTTTGAAAGCATCAGATTTTTTCAAATACAACTTTGTGAATTCATCGTCCCAGCCAGGAGTGGCTGGTTTTCTTTTAAATGAAGCACTTGGAACTTTTCTTTTTTGTGCTTCCAGTGAGCTTTTATACAATAAATCGACGAAGAATCGATATTCTTCCAATGGTGGAAGTATATCTATTGATTCGACACCGATTGTTACCGCCGTTGCAAATTTTTGCCAGTCGATGTTCCTTGTTAGATCAAATGGAACTCGAGATGGTTCAGTGGATTGCGGGCTACACTTGATTGATATATTGATTGGCAAGTGATCGCTACCATGGGGATCATTGATGACCTTCCACTGACAATCTAATGATAGCGAGTTTGAGCACAAAGATAGATCGAGTCGGCTTTCCCGAGCCGGAGGTTTTGCAATTCGTGTCACTTCACCAGTGTTCAAGATAGTCAAGTTGAAATCGTCACATAAATCGTAAAAAATAGCCGCCCTAGCGTCATCATAAAGATCGCCCCACCCAGTACCATGGGAGTTCATGTCACCCAAAATTAGAACTGGGGTTGAGAGAATCGAAATTAGATTCCAAAGTTGACTACGGCTAATGGAAGTATTCGGGGGAACGTATACTGAAGCTATGCAGAGTTCTTTATTCTTTGCAGTTATTTGACAAGCGACGATTTCGACGTCTGATAGAGCTGGGAGAGGAATTTTATAGAAAGAGTAGCACGTTTTGATCCCTAAAAGTACTCCTCCATAGGAATCATCTCTATCCAGGCGAATAATATTAAAATCGTGGAAGTTGAGTTCTGTGTCAGAAGAAAGCCATGTTTCGGAAAGAGCGAATATATCACAATCATAATTTTGAAGTAAAAATTTGAACGAGTCTAGTTTAGGCACTAGACTACGGCAGTTCCATTGTAGCACATTGATCATATCTTCTACTACGTTAGATGAATTATCCATCGAAAGATATGATTGATGCAAGGAGGGGCCATGAAGCAGTCAATTGCTTAAGATAAGACTTTAAAGATGGAAGCAAGGCAGAAATAAGGCTTCTGAGGGGGTCTTGAATTTTTAACGTGTTTAGTATGAAGTCCACAATGTCCGAAAAAGCTATCAATCCTCGATTAGACGCGAATTTTCTACGAGAAGATCGAGGAGCAGCGTTTTTATTTCTCTCTTCTCTGGGTAATGACGTAAAATCCTTGCTGCAACCAGGAACTGGCTGAGAAGGAGCCTTCGGATTCGTTTTTTTGCTACTATTACCCTTGGAATTAGACAATCTTCCGAGGGTCATTTTAGCTTTCTTACGGTGCACCATTGGTGAAGAGAGCTTTCTTTTTGATGATTCATCCTTTATTGAAGATTCTGGTGCAGCCGAAGTATGACCCTCATCAGAATCAGAATCCGATTCTTGAGATGACAAAACCGAAAATTAGTTTTCATTTTGAGCGGCTGATGCGGTCTTTAGCATTTCAGCATAAGTCCGCTTGGAGCGTCCAGCGATAGAACGCTTCACTTTATCGGAGTGCTGTTTGTACCTTGGGCACTCTTGTAGAGGGTGAGGATTCTCGCCACAGTGAATACATTTTTCCACTGTTTGAGTGCAAGAATCCTCACTATGTTTATCGCCACATTTGCCGCAACGAAATTTGTTGCCGCAGTGGCTAACCGAGTGTCCCAACTTTTTACATTTGGTACAATTATAAACCCGCGGTACAAACAGGCGCACTGGGAAAAAAACATTTTCTACTTTCACATAGATTGGGAGAACAGAACCTGCGAAAGTAACTCGAAAATAGTGCGAGGGCTTATAAACTTTTTTATTTTCTTCCAAAGATGCTGAATGCAGATTTCTAACATCCAGGATCTTTACAAGATCTCCAATCATCGAGTTTTTGAAGGAACCCGACGCTTGCTTTAGTTCATCGACACTCAGACTCGCGTCGGTTACTACGCCTTCTATCTCCACTTCTCGAGAAGGGATGTAGATGTGATACTCCCTGTTAAAAACTTCGTGGTCAACAATCTTGTTGGCCACATCAAAAGTCGGTGCTTCTACACGCAGTTTGTCCGGTCTCTCTTTATGTATCGAGACGCCCTTATAATTACGCAGCAAATCTCTTGAAATATCAAGAGTTCTCAAAGCTTTTTCCTTGGGCCGAAAGAAAACAAACCATGGTGCCTTCGAGGACTGTTGATAATAACGCGTCCGCGCAACATTGGCATCAGCAGATGTCATAACGGTTGCGCAGACGGTGCGCAACCGCCTATGAAAACGAAAAAAAACTCGCACGCACACACTCGCGCAAAAACTCAACTTAAAACTAACTTAGACTAAAAACTAACTTAAACTAAAAACTAGCTCAAATCAAAAATCTTCTTGAAAAAAAACAATAATTTCGTAAAAAAAAAAAAAAAATTAATAAATAAAAACTCAATAAAAAAACAGGAAGTGGGTTATATCTATGGTATAACCGCAAGGGTGACGTAGGACTATCGTTGATTTAGAGATCATTTGTTTGAAGTTGAATCTGAATTCATTCTGAATGAATGAATATTTGGAGAACTTCGAAAACGAGAGCGTTACGTTGGAGGCACAAGGTTTTATGCATCCAATATTGGATACGGAAATATCCTACTGATAGGGAAGAATAATCTTCAGAAGCTATCCTGTTGATTGCGATTGATTGAAAAATCACAAAACCTAATGTATTTGGTCACAGTGTTACATGGATAGAAAACATTAAAATAAACTCTTTCACATGAATATATTTTGAAAATTCCCAAAGGAACTGGCAGATTATTTTCCAGCAATGATTAGATCTTTCCGGAACTTTCTCGATGCTGAATGGCATCCTAACGGAAAGAGTTCTGCGCGTGTATGTGTCGATCCTTCGCCATCCACCTCCTCCAGCACGTTAGGCAACGATGTTGTCTTGTCGATGTCCTCACGAAAAATGAATGTGTCTCACCACCAGAATATCGCTTAAGTATGCTTTTTGTGTGTGATTGAATCGAGAGAAGGTGTGGTTTACGATGGCAATTTGGAAGGCAAACTAGAGGGGAATGAACTCTCTGAGCTCGGAACTTTCGGCGACTGAGCAATAATCGATTGCGGGCGCATACAATATTGGATACGGAAATATCCTACTGATGGGGAAGAATAATCTTCTGAAGCTATCCTGTTAATTGCGATTGATTGAAAAACCACAAAACCAAATGTATTTGGTTACAGTGTTACATGGATAGAAAACATTCAATTAAACTCTTTCACATGAATATATTTTGAAAATTCCCAAAGGAACTGGCAGATTATTTTCAGTAACGATTAGATATTTCCACATTTTCCTCGATACTGGAAGCCCACCAGTGGTTAATGCCAACTCGATAACCACCTGTTAATAGCAATTGATTGAAACATATTTGGTCACAGTGTAACATGGATAGAAAACATTCAATTAAACTCTTTCACATGAATATATTTTGAAAATTCCCAAAGGAACTGGCAGATTATTTTCAGTAACGATTAGATATTTCCACATTTTCCTCGATACTGGAAGCCCACCAGTGGTTAATGCCAACTCGATAACCACCTGTTAATAGCCGCGCGTGTATGTGTGTGTAGCGATGTCTTCCCAGGGAACCGTTTTTGGCATCACTCTCCTCCTGATGGATTCCCTTCTGGCCTAAGGCGGACAAACAGGCTCTTGGTGACACCGTTCATCCGCGCTTTCATGATAAACGAAGAGCTTCACCACAACAGCGACAACATGCTCCAATCGCTGTTCAATTAGAACTGAGTGGATTTCCGAGCGGCGCTCGCTTATATACCGATTGGTGATTTCAATAGCCTGTTTTGAAAGCAAATTTAAGACTATTGAAACAAGTTTTTGGATCAAAAAGTAACAAGTATATAACGCGTAGACATTTTATCTTTCGAATGAAGTGTTTATCATACCATTTCGTTCAGTTGTTTAGGAGCTATTAACGCTCAAAATCTCGGTCTCCGGCGTAACGCTTTCGTTTTCGAAACTTTGATTTTACACCCCGGTATAGAAATGAAAGACGTAGTCCTACGTCAAAATTTAGTCTGATGAGTTCGAACAACTTGAACAACCCTATTCAGGGAGCTATACAACGCTGCACGCTACGGTATAAGCACAATAGCGAGACGGCAAAAACTATTCTATTGTACTTCTCTGTTTGATGTTTGGTGAAGATACAAATGTGACGCTCAATGGAACCAATTCACAGAACACCGGTCCAGCGTCGCTGAAGAGGTGCTGCTTCCTCGCTGTTCCGGATGCGTTGGCACTTAACTTGTCACCAATGGGCGAAAGAAAAAAAACAACAACCAAAAATCACTTTGGCGGAGGGGGAAAAAAAAACTTTCCAGCTTCGATATTGTAGCGGAGGACGGACAATGTGTGTCCGTCTCTTGCAAATAATCGACGAGGAATGAGTGTAATATTTTCTCAAAGAAGACTAGCTCATTGACTTCAATTTGCTATGTCGATAATTTGAATCGGTACAGTAGTTCAAAAGCTCAGTTTTTCTCAAGCTTTTCTCAACAAAAATGTATTTAAAAAATCATAAAAAACTGAAATATTGAGATATCAAAAAACCGAATTATACCTGATGGTAGATATGGTTGTTTTCGCAATGATATGGATATATTCAAATCGTGCTTTAGTATTACTTTACTTGCTCCCTTCGATGGTAAAGCTTGGGGAACAAGAATTGAACCAATCAAAGGGTGGGATTCAGCGCGTTCGGATAATGCTTGAAATTTAAAAGTTTGAACACAGTTTCGCTAAAAATATATATATAATTTTCTTATTATTTAGTGTGGAAATATTGCAAACATGATGCAAACATTTTTGCAATCTATCAAGAAACAATGCGGTATGGTGGAGGCGATCTGGCATAGTTGTAACATCCATATCTGTCACGCAGAGATCACGAGTTCAATTTTCACTGACGACATTCTTCCAAAAATGGAAGTAAAAGTGACGAACCAGCCGAGATGTGTTGAAAGTCACTATAATAGAGAAAAAAAAAGCAATGCGGTATAAGCATTCAAAATCTTGAATTATTTCAAACAATCCGTCCTCATCAAAAACGGAATGAATCAGGGTGCTTATTGCAATTTGATTCAACTCAAATGAACCACCTTTCTTCGAAGTTCTCAGTCGAATAGTCGAATGCATAGAAATTGTGGAGCGTACTGCACATAACAAAACTTCATTTTCTTATTTTGCATACAAGGAGTTCCATAGGGATGATTCAGAGTATATGTTTTTGCACTAACAAGATTTCATAGTTGAAGCTTCCAGATAGTATCTCAATACGAGAAACAAGTTTCAGCAAAACAGCACATACCCCCTCACCCTCACACACTCACATCAAACAATTCGGGACTGGAATGCACGAATGATGATGACGTTGGGGAGCGAACCTTATCAGATCTTACGCGGGGCACAAAAATCTACCCGCTCTGGTATCCCCCTCTCGGGTCTAGGATTGTAACGGGAGGAACGGTTGAGAACACGCACGAAAGTGGAATGATATAAATCGTTAAGATGCGTAACGAGGGCTGCGTAGACGCCAGTTCTTTTGCCTACGGAAGACTGATTCACTCACTTGCTTACGAAATACAGTCGGCAGAATCAAATTTATGATAGAAGTAAAAAGAGATGGTACAGGACAACGGGAAGTAATAATTAACGCGGCATTAAAGAAAACTATGTGAATTGATGTTTTTAGCATTGGAAAAAATATCGCGTTTACACATGTGTACAGGAAGGGTCTGAAACATTATAGTAATTCTAGAGCCAAAGAAATATCAATCTCATATCATAATATCAATCAAGCTACTTCATGCCATGAAACTAAATTAATAGCAGACATGAATTAACGCTGTGCTTGCGAACCCTTCAATGACGTCAAACTTTACGCGACGGTTCATTGTTTTTATCACTTTGTCGCCGATTCTTCGTTTCGCTAACCATTAACGGCGCGCACCTATTTCTCAAGCTCAAATTCCTCCGATTACTCGCGTGATTTTAATGAATTTGCATAAATGGATCGCATGGCCTTTTACAACAGAAAGCGTTCGAAATTCTTTCAAATAAAATAGTTCGCATCAGAAGTTACTGCACATCTCCTTCTATTGGGCCGACAACCTCGTAGTATCGTGTCTAATTTGAGCCTGCCAAAAACCCGCCGACCCCCAGTGGGAGAAACTTTTAGTTTTCTCCACAGGCATCGATCGGGACGACAATGAAGCGTACTAGTAGTCTCGACTCTCGAGCCAACCCAAACCATCGTCGCCCCCCGTCGCCACGTTGTCGCCGTCATTCCCTTCGCCTCTTAGAATTCATTCAAGACTCTCCCAATTCCGTGTGTCGGTCTGATCTATTCAGCCCGTTGCCTTGCAATTGGTAGCTGGTAGCAAGGGGTACCCCAGCCGATGTTGTGACCGCACTGTTGTTGCTGTGACCTTTTTGGCCGAGCAGAAAATGGGACTGAAAGAAATTCCGTTTCTGGAGAAAAGTGTACAACCCAGACGCGATGGAAACATGCAGAGACATTCGATACAGAAATTGTGTGGGGGAAATTTAGCGACAAATTGGTTCTCACCCGCAAATATGCCCATAACTCTTATTTCAGCAATCTTATTTCAGCAATGGGGGGTTTCTTAATTATTATCCTCGAATGTGCTCGCAAATTATTTACAATCCATTTCACAGCATTTTCAGTTTCTTTCTGGATGTGTGTCAGTCTCTGAAAAAATACCGCCTCTATTGTATATAATTTCATTATCTAAAAAAAAACAAATGTGCTTTACATTTGAAATATCCGACCAATAAAACAATACATTTTAATGGGTTTCTCACATCAAATTGCATTACGGAAAAAAATTTGTACAAAATTATCCATTCGGTATTTTCTCTAGAAAATTTGGGCAAAATAAGTTTAGAGTGTATTGTTTACATTTTATTTTTAGTGCTGTCAGTTTTTCGAAAATTTGAAAAAATGGCATCCTCCGAAAAGCAACGTCGTGAATTGATTTTGCACAAGTACCTGGAAAATCCTCAACTCTCTTATCGGGACATCGGGAAACAACTCGGAATCGTGCAGTCAAATGTATACTCGCGTTTAAGCGAAATCCCAAAATCCTTCGGTCAGGGATGTGGCCAAAAAGTTGAATCTGTCCAAGTCTTTCGTTCAAGGGCAGGGAGGGACTGCATACGTACACATAGATGCCGACGGAGCCTTATTGTATCATCATAGATGATGAGACTTACGTCAAGGCGGACTTCCGGCAGCTTCCGGGCTACTAATCTTCACCGGCCAACACAAGTTTGTTGTTCTGGAGAAAGTAAGGAAGCAGAAACTTTCTGTTTGCCAAAGAATACATGATTTGGCAAGCGGAGTGCGCCGTTCGTGACTACCGGGACTGTAAACGGGCAGATTTACCTCAAGGACTGTCTACAGAAGCGTCTCCTTCTTTTGTTGAAGCAACGCTAGGGCCCTACGATCTTCTGGCCGGATCTAGCTTCGTGCCACTATTTAGAAAAAAAATAAAACAAAAATACTGCACTACTATGAAGCAGGCACTACTGGGATTTATAATAGCCCTATATATTTTTTTTTAGTTTTTTAGTTCCGATGCGTTGGGAGACGGGGTTCATGTCCTTTGGTTCCAAAGGGATCCCGTTGGCTTCGTACCACTCCAGGGGAGTGGTACGCGGAGAGGGGGTTCATGTTTTTTTTTCAATGGGCCTCAAATTCGAGGAAGACATGAAAAAAAGTGGATTTCCGTACAGTAGAAGTAGCAACCAGAGGTTGTACAAAACCTTATGAATGGAATTAAGCGTAAGGTGCGAGCATTCGGTTATGGTATTGATGTTGAATTAAATAAATATGCCAGAAACATACTAATGTTTTATAATTTATTGACTAAAAGTTTGACAAGGATCGGTCGACTAGGGAATTTTCTACAGCGTTTTTTCCGTGATGTAATTTGATGTGGGTCACCCTTCATGTAGTACCTTTCGCAGAACGGCAACAGAAAATGTGAACTGAATCGAATTGGTGACGGCGAAGGCAATAGCAACAGCAATGGAACGAATATTCACGTTCAGTTTTCAACCAAATAACACAGTTCTCACCACCAGAAAACACCCGAATGATCTGGAAAAAGTCGCCAATATGTCTTCAAAACACTTCACAGAAGCTCTGTCCCGGCAGAAGAATGATGAAAAATAGCTTTTTGTAATTTCCGAACTTTTTGAAATAACTCTTTAGTGAGCTTTTTGTATTTTGTATTTTGTATTTTGTATTTTGTATTCTGTATTTTGTATTTTGTATTTTGTATTTTGTATTTTGTATTTTGTATTTTGTATTTTGTATTTTGTATTTTGTATTTTGTATTTTGTATTTTGTATTTTGTATTTTGTATTTTGTATTTTGTATTTTGTATTTTGTATTTTGTATTTTGTATTTTGTATTTTGTATTTTGTATTTTGTATTTTGTATTTTGTATTTTGTATTTTGTATTTTGTATTTTGTATTTTGTATTTTGTATTTTGTATTTTGTATTTTGTATTTTGTATTTTGTATTTTGTATTTTGTATTTTGTATTTTGTATTTTGTATTTTGTATTTTGTATTTTGTATTTTGTATTTTGTATTTTGTATTTTGTATTTTGTATTTTGTATTTTGTATTTTGTATTTTGTATTTTGTATTTTGTATTTTGTATTTTGTATTTTGTATTTTGTATTTTGTATTTTGTATTTTGTATTTTGTATTTTGTATTTTGTATTTTGTATTTTGTATTTTGTATTTTGTATTTTGTATTTTGTATTTTGTATTTTGTATTTTGTTATTACCTATTCTTATGTATACTTAAGGGGAACCCTACTCCAAAAAGTCGGAAAATAACAGATTTCGTGATTTTTTCTGATGTTGGGTTGGGTTTTGGAATATTTTGCTGATTAATTGAGGTATATTTAAAAATGCATATTCAATTTTTTGGATTCCAATATAGTTTTATGCTGTTGGTAGCTTGGCGCGTAGACGCTCTTTCTAGAACAGTTCCTTGCTGGTGGTACGTTTTTCTCCGAATCTGGTTGTGGACCGATTTGGCTGTAATAATTCGATAATTCGAAAATATTTTTATCTTTTTTCTACACTTCTGGTAGCCCCATTTACTAAAACGTTTGTTCTTTTGATCGGAAAAAATGAAAAAAAGGCGTAATATTCTTTTTCAAGCAAAATGCACTTGAAAAATATATTTGATTGACTTCGCATGACCTAGATCAATACTAATCCTAATGATATAATATTTATTGTAACAAAACAAATTTTACATGTTTTCTTGTTCTTCTTCGTTTTTCCTGGCACTTCATTTTATCTATTCGTATATTGTGTAGTTATATTTCAACTTTATACTCATTTATTTTTATCCCTCCCGATTGCTCCCCGTGAAAAAACGCAGCCGGTATACCTTCCATCATAATGTTTTCAGCCTGTTTCTATTCATCGTTTTGTCGAGGATAAATTTATCCAGAAAAGCATTTTCCTCTCACTGTCTACAAAAAAAACGTGTTTTATTAAAAAAAACAAAAAAGATGGATTCATATTCGATTATCCATCCTTAATTTGATATCCAAATCTGGAGACACTATTAAAGTGTTACATTAAAAATACCGAACGGAAGCGAATTCGTTTTAATGAACTATTTTTTATTGAAAATCACTCAATCTTCGGAATACTCGGATTCCCCATAAATTTAGCCAAAATGGGTGAAATCGATAGAAGCATCACCAATTTAATACTGTGTTCAGTTACACAGATCCTCACTGAAGAGATGGTGTGTCATGAAAATAAAATGATACACATTCGCCGATCTATTTCCAACCCGACTAGACATTCCTCATTTTGGTTTTACGACGAAAAATGCGTATCCTCTAGTGATCGATTTGCAATGCAAATGAGGGGCGGCGTCTGCAATGTAGATAACCAGACCCATCGTGAGAAGTCAGAGTGGGCGCGCGCTATGATCCAGTCAGTCGTAACAAATTGGATCACTTCACTTGGTGGCGGCACAGATGACAGCTCGATTGGCCGATTAATTTTCACAAAGCCGTCGAAAAATAGGAAATATTTCTCACGTTTCATCGAACCTGATCGAAATTTAATTCGTACCTTTTGGGACAAAAATATCTATGAAAAAAGGGAGGAACATAAATTTCTATTTAACAAATTTAACAATTCATAAATGCCTAGAGGAACCAGTTTGCTAACAAATGAAACTTCCGAAGCTACTTATTTGAGTGTCATATATTTCGATCTCATCAGCATATGTCAGCAGTCGGTGGTGTATGGGTCTATTTTTAAAGAAGCCCATGTTTACGACGAGACCCAATTGGGAGGAGAGCTTTCATCGCATCGTAAACCGTTCCGTTAAAGGCGCTCATCCCTACGGGTAAAGTTCTTCCACAGATTTTTACGATTTGGCAGTGAAGATTACCATCGTCCGCTTCGAAATGTTGATGACTACAGGAAAGTTTTTTAACGCTTTGTAGTGCGCCTGTATGATGCGTAGTTTCTCAGTGAATTAGAACTATTGCCAGTTTTATGGCCACTGCCTAGAAGCCTCACTGAGTTGCCTCATGGTAATCCTAGCAAATCTGGGTTTTGCGTGAAAATATACTTTGGCGACGCATTAACAACGCCGGTCGTAATATTTAACCTCAAGTGGTTTTTTTTCTGCTAGCTCACTCAAATGACCATCGGAAGGTACGTATATATTTATAGTGTTTATTTTGTAATGAAAGAGAGTGCTTCTCTCAAAATTTTGACTCACGAACCGCCTTACAAACGACGGATGGATTAAATAAAAGGAAATCAGCCAATTATCAGGCCGAGTAATAAAACCTTCTGCCAAAAAGCTGCGATTATTGCCTGATCCGGTCCCAAAAGGTAGGCTTTGAAGATGGGAGAATTCCTGTCGAATAGCCACAATTAACGAGCTTTACATGGGCTTCTTGTTCCGCTGGGAACGGACAAAAATTAAACGAAAAACAACTCCTCCTCCCGCCGAATGGATAATCGTGGCTGAACATTTCCGGTGATGAAGGAAATCTAATATTTATTTTATTCCCCCCGGGTGCGTGAGTGCGTCTATGTTAATCACAAAACAAAAAATAGAGAGAGAGGAACCGTTGTCAATAAAACATGTACTTTCTAAAACTCGTTAACTGCACATTAAATCCGCACATTGAATTTTCCGCCGCTGGCGAATTGGCGAATTAATTCTGCAAACGCTGAGAATAAATATGGAATTGTCGTCCACCAACTGCTCAATTTAAACCATCCAGAAGTGGCATCCATCCGAATCGAGGGTGAGTGACCGGAAAGGAGGCGGCACAAAACTTGACACTGCTTCCTTATGGACCAAGTTTTGTTCCGCGACGCATAACGTGATCTCAGGAAGCGGAAGATTCCGAATAATTCACATTAAAACTTTTCTCCGGATACACGCTGCATCGTGAAGCACAGGCGGAAAAATATTTGGCATTCGCCATCGCGTTATCTGCCGCGCTCTGCCAAATTTATTGAGATTAAAAACGGGAGTTTGCTGCCAAAAATCATCAACATAATGTATCAACTTTATGCGTGCCGTCTCCCTTCGAAATTGTGGAATTCCGTGTTTCTGAATGGTAAATTATACTTCGCTTTGTTTCTTTCGTGTATGTATTTGTCGTAACATTTATCGTGTAAATACCCTGCGTATGATGTTATTTCACAATCTATAAGCTACCAAACAACACCTTAAATGGGGTGTCTGTCTCAGAATGAATGGATGTGTTGGCAAAGATCGCCGTAAATATGGCACTAGGGCTATAAAATCGTCACCGGACGTCTAGCGAGGAACAAGAGCGAATAAATTAGTAATATATCGCAAAGAAAACATTTCAAAGAAAGACATAAACAAATCAAGAAAAGATATAAAAAATCGAGATGGAGTGAAACCTGATGATCGCCCTGTTTTTTTTTTCAAACTCCAAAGAAACTTTAACTGTTTTCTCGGTGTGGTATTTTATGCATCTTGTTTCACTACTTGAAAACATGCCTTGATTGCATTTTAAATGGTGTGTTCGTAGATATGCAAAACCAGTGCAGAGGCCTCTCCTTCCGTTCCTCCCTTTACAACCTTTTGGCTACTTAAACGCGATTCCCGTAGGTCTTTTTGTCTTTGTCGAAGAGATCAAAGAAACAAAAATAACTGGCGGGCGCTCTGATGGCTGTTAAATGGAACTTGATTTGTGCCTCGTTAAAAATTATCGGATAATGATGGCATATCGTTATCAATTTACGTATTGCTCAGGTACCCTTCCTTTATAGCTTCAGGTATTGCATTTGAGAATTATGTCTTCGACGACGACAACCATTTAATTGTTTTCGAATGCAAATGAAGTTTTCCGGCAACAACTTTACAGATCATTAACTTCATTGTCCTGAACGTGACTATGTATAATTTCAAAGTCTTTGCTCGGTTCGCCACCACGATTATCACCAATGATAAACTAAAGAGCACACTGGATTCTTTTTTACGCGGTGGATGCGTGTGCGCAGAAGAAAAAAAGCGTCAAAAGTCGCGTAATGTCGAGCAAATCGCGTAAATTTGAGTAAATCGCGCCATTTCGAGTAAATTGCTATAAATAAAAATGCAATGCGTGTATGTGTGGTGGTATGTGTGTGTTTTAGTTGGTTTGTAAAGAGTAAGAGTAGAGTGTAGAGAGTAGAGAATAGAGATTAGAGAGTAGAGAGTAGAGAGTAGAGATTAGAGATTAGAGATTAGAGAGTAGAGAGTTGAGAGAAGAGAGTAAAGAGTAAGAGTAAGAGTGGAGAGTAGAGAATAGAGATTAGAGAGTAGAGAGTAAGACAAGGTTGGCCAAACTTTTAAGCATTACGGGCGACTAAATGTTCAAATGTTAGGCTGCGGTCTACCAACGGTGACTGTATCAGAAAGTCATTAAAGAATGAATGTAGTAATAGACGATAAAACAAATTTTTTATCCCTCCTGTACTCGCGCACAAAATCGTAACTCGTATACTCGTGTCACAGACTGTGCGTTCCTATGTTATTTTGCTATTGTGTATTTTGATGCGTTATTTGTATTTATTTAAAGTAAATATAAATATAATAAAATGAAAAAACCCCAACAAAATATTTTTCTCAATTTCATTCAGTGACTATTGAAACACTGCCTGGAATAGCTCGTCATACACTTCCCTGAACGAAGTTGCATTATGACGTTAAATGACAGATATGGCTAAAAGAATGGGCTATATTTTATGCGAAAGTGATGACAGTGTGAATTGAGGGAATATGAACCGTAAGTTTCTATATCAATCCCTCATGTTAAGAAAATAAACAGGGCCGGCGTGAACGTGTTAGAGGAAAAACATAGGTCATACTAATAGATATTCAATGATGAATTGTTCTACACAAAAAAAACTATTATCGGTTGCTAAATGAAAGATAAGTTATACTTTATTTTCTGTAAAGTCCCGTCAATCATTTTGATTTTTTAAAGGAAATTGTCATTTATGAACAAGATGTATCTATATCTATAGCTGTATCTATAACAGGAAAATAGAACTAACTAGCAAAATTATGTTCAACTAGAATAATATAATAGCGCCCAATATCATTACTGATGTTACTACTGTTACATGTTACTACTATTCATGACTATATTTCTTGAAGGAAATCTGCACAATTTATTCACACTACATGTCATTGTTTTAAAATAAAAATAACAATACTTAATCAAAACTCGCATTCGCAGTCTTCAACGGCAATGTTTTCTCTAAAAATTGAGTTTTTATTGATTTTCGAGCCTTACGTCGGCTGTTTTCAGCATTTTCAATTGGTCATTTAACAAATGCTTGGAGAAAACATTGATGAAATTGTTTCTAGTGAATTTGTCTTTGCTCTATTACAAGTTATGGTCGAACAACAGGATGTGTTAATATAAACTATCTATCAATCTGAAAGAAAGTATTAAAACGGGAACTTTAATGAAAAAATAACTACTCTTACAACTAATATGTTTTATTGAGGTTAGCTTAAACACCTTTTAGAACGACTAAGGCAAAAGGTGGCGGAATATTTAATCCATTGCGTTTGAAAGTGACACTATCTTAGACCAGCTGGCGCGCTCCTATGAATACCTATCAGCAATTCCAAATGAAATCGTCCTTAAAATGCAGATTTTGAAGACTTGTATTTTTAATTCCAATGAAAGTGTGTATTCTGTTTGGGTTGGAGGAAATATGAGTTTTTCACAGCAATTGGGAATTTTTTGACTCAGGCGTAACTTTTGAAAAGGGCGTATCGATTTTAGTGAGAGAAATATGTGATAATTTATATCTCAAAAACTATGAATCGTACCGAAATAGTGTCTTAGAAAGAGCTATAAAATATTGATGGTTGAATATGAAAAAATGTACATTGAGAAGAAAAATTAGTACTCTTTTTTTGTTTACAAAATAAATATTCAATTATTTTTTTTAAATTTTTTCATACAAAATAGAAGTCATACAGAAAATTTAAAAAATGGGGCCAAGATGGTAAAACTATTTTTGGCAAACTTGGTGGAACATCGAATTTTAAGGAATTTTCGAAACTTCGAATTTTTGTAAGTTAACAATCATTTTTAGCCACACATTATGAATCCTGATGTGATTCAAAACAAAAAAGGTTATTATCAATCTCCTACATTTAGCCATTCTCGAAATATTTGAAAAAAAAAAAAATATCTAATTCATTGTCTTTTTTATAGTAAATAATCCCTTTTAATATGTTTGTCGTGTTATACCGTCATGTTCATGAAATTTAATGAATTTGCTTATAATTTCCAACAACTTTTCCAAATACATCATCATGGTTCATTTTTTGACTCAAGTGTAACTTATGAAATGGGCGTATCGATTTGAGTAAGAGAAATCTTTGATAATTTATATCTCAAAAAATATGAGTCGTACCGAAATAGAGTGTTAGAAAGAGTTATAGAGTATTGTTGGCTTAATTTGAAAAATACTGAATATACACTGAGAAGAAAAAATAGTACTCTTTTTTTATTTACAAATTATAAGAAAATTCATAAAATTTCATGAACATGACGGTATAACACGACAAACATATTAAAAGAGATTATTTACTATAAAAAAGATTATAAATTAGAAATATTTTTTCAAATATCTCGAGAATGGTTGCATTTAGAAGGAGATTGATAATAACCTTTTTTGTTTTAAATCACATCAGAATTCATAATTTGTGGCTAAGAATGATTGCTAACATACAAAAATTCGAAGTTTCGAAAATTCGATAAAATTCGATGTTCAACAAATTTCGTTGTTCAAACTTTGACTAGCCAGTTCATGAAGAAAGTGGCCACGGAAGAACTTGGAGAAAACACAAAACACTTAGTGCACAGAGCGAAAAAGTAAAACGACTGTTTCGGTCGGTGGTCCAAAACTAACTCATATTTATTTCTCCTTCATCTCGTACAATCTTTGTTAGGGAACTCATGAGAGCAATCTGATGATAACGCAGAATCTCGTTTTAAGCTCGTTTCATACTGAACATGCTCGCCCCATTGAAATAGGCAAATTTCAATCCTCCAACTGGTCGGTCGAATGATTCAGATGCTCATCTGGTTGTTCACAGTTGCCCTCTATCGGTAACAGGCACAGTTTAGTAACCGGTCGACGGATCACCTTGTTACCCATACGTACATTCGCCACACGCACAAGACCGTCCTGGCCTGGAATGACATCTTGGATCCTTCCCAGTCTCCACTGCATTGTGGGTACGTTATCCTCACGGACAATTACCAACTGTCCTGGGGTTACTGGCAAGCGTTCATGCCATTTGTTGCGGTTTTGCAATGTCGTGATATAATCCTGTGACCATCTGGCCCAAAAATGTTGGACCATCAGTGTATGACGTTGCCATCGTGCCAGTTTGCTCTCCTTGCGGTCGCTTATGTCCGGTTCGGCGATGTCAGTCAACGGATGTCCCACCAGGAAGTGGCCAGGGGTGAGCGGGTTTAAGTCACTCGGGTCCTCAGATATAGGTGATATTGGTCTCGAGTTGAGAATGGCTTCAATGCGAGTAAGTACGGTGGTGTATTGCTCGAAGTTCATGTTCGCCGTTCCAGTGATGCGCTTCAGATGGTACTTCGCTGAACGGACTCCAGCCTCCCATAAACCACCGAAATGTGGTGAGCGTGGAGGAATGAGATGCCACTCAATTGCTGATTTTTCGCACCAATCATCCCGTAGTGCCTTCATCTTCTGGGTTTGGAACAGGTCGTGCAGCTCCTTCAGCTTATTTTTGCTGCCTACAAAATTAAGGCCATTATCTGAAAATAATCTGGCACATTTACCTCTCCTTACAACGAAGCGCTGAAGTGCTGCAATGAAGGCATCTGCAGTCAAATCGCCGACTAACTCCATATGAATCGCCTTTGTCGCAAAGCAGACAAAAAGTGCTACGTATGCTTTGTATGTAACCGTTGATCGCTTGTTGTGCTGGCGGATGTACATAGGGCCGCAAAAGTCCACACCCGTGTTAAGAAAGGGATAAACTCCTTCTAAACGCGATCTCGGAAGATCGCCCATCTTTTGTTGCATCAATACCGGCTTCGCCCGGAAGCAAATAACACATCTACGGATGATTTTGCGAACAACACTGCGCCCATGCAATACCCAGAATCGTCGTCGGAGAGCACTTTAAAGCATTTGTGGTGGAGCGTGAATCAGTTCCTCGTGGTATGAACGAATCAACGCATGCGTAAATGGATGATCCGATGGAAGTACGATTGGATGCTTCTGACAAACGGGCAGTGCAGCATGACGGATCCTTTCGCCAACTCTAAGTACCGTGAACCTCGAAGTGTCGAGGAAAACATTGAATGGAATCAGCTTACTCTTCCGATGCAATTCTTGACCAACGGACAAACGATGGAAATCAACTGGGAAAGCTTCTTTCTGGACAATACTTGCAAGCGCCAGAGTAGCTTGTTCAAGTTCTTCGATTGAAAACGGACCGTATCGATGTTGCCTCTGTCCATTTGGACGAATGTGGTTGATGAATCGTAGAATCAGAGCTGTCACTCGTTGCATTTTCCGGAACTTACTTTCCACGGTGAAGAGGATAAACATTGTTGGAGTATCGGAGACTGCGAGGTTTATTGATGAACTTTTCATCTCTGGAAGAGAATCTCCTGTTATGCTGTGGAACCCGCTAGGCCATTGTGTTTCATCTTGGTGTAAGAAAGCTGGTCCTGACCACCAGAGGGTTGATGTTGATATTTCGCTGGGAAGCAGACCGCGAGATATTAAGTCTGCAGGGTTGTCCTTCGTTCCAACGTGCCTCCATTCCATTCCCTGAGTTAGATCTCGTATCTCGATAACTCTGTTGCAGACGAACGTTTTCAGGTTGCCAGGATCGGTTTTTATCCAAGAAAGAACTGTGGTCGAATCGGACCAAAGAATGATTCAATTTTCTAACAATACCGATTTCACCTGGGCAACCTGAAAATCATCAAGAGCATGCATCTATCGGCAATCGATTCGAGCCGATCAAACCAGTATTTGATGATATAATATATATCACTGCGGGATTTCGTCACACTGCATATAATTCACCGCAAGTCTCCGCTTATTTTTCTCAATTTCTCGTTGATTCCAATCGTTTTCATCGTTTAAAATTTTTCATTCATTATTTTATTAATTTTAAACACGAAACATACATTGTTCATTTGTCATAAATAATTCATTGTTCAATTGTTACACACAACTAATTGTTCATTTGTCACAAATCGTCCATTGTTCATTTGTCACATACATTGTTCATTGTTCAGTTGTTACACACAAATAATTGTTCATTTGTCACACACATTGTTCATTGTTCACGTTCGTTTATTTAAAATTCGATACAAAACAAAACGTCCATCTCGTAGTTCTTCAGTGGTCACTTTATTACTGCACTTCCATCACCAGATGACCAAATCCGGTTCGAAGGACCCCTTTTATATGTTCAAACTTTGACTAGCCAGTTCATGAAGAGAGTGGCCACGGAAGAACTTGGAGAAAACACAAAACACTTAGTGCACAGAGCGAAAAAGTAAAACGACTGTTTCGGTCGGTGGTCCAGAACTAACTCATCTTTATTTCTCCTTCATCTCGTACAATCTTTGTTAGGGAACTCATGAGAGCAATCTGATGATAGCGCAGAATCTCGTTTTAAGCTCGTTTCATACTGAACATTCGTCAAAAATAGTTTTACCATCTTGGGCCCATTTTTTAAGTTTTCTGCATGACTTCTATTTTATATAAAAAAATTGAAAAAAATATAAAAAAAAATATACATATTTTTTGATATCGCAAATTAAAATTTTATTTTGTAAATAAAAAAAGAGTACTAATTTTTCCTCTTAGTGTACATTTTTTTCATATTCAACCATCAATACTCTATAACTCTTTCGGTACGATTCATAGTTTTTGAGATATAAATTATCAAATATTTCTCTTACTCTGGAAAAGTTGTTGGAAATTATAAGCAAATTCATAAAATTTCATGAACATGACGGTATAACACGACAAACATATATTTTTTTTTTAATTCGTTTATTTTTACAGGCTCAGTTACTTAAGTTTAAAGGAGCCGAATTCTTAAATATAATTTTAAAACTATATATATAAACAATTTTCTTACATCTATGGTTAGTAAGGTGGAAAACCGATTACTCGCGGTGTACTCGAGTTTAGGAGGGTGACATATTTTTAGGAGAAGGATGGGATATAAGGAAATTGTAACAATGTTGATGAACACTCAATTTATAAATCTATTCGTATATCTATAGTGTATTTACATTTCAACTTATTCTACTATTTATAGCAAGGGGACGAATTACCCGCAAAGGAAGGAAAGGAGGGTATAAGGATGTAGGGGCAATCACACACGAAGATCTATAGCTTTAAGGAAAACATATATATGGGACATGTAATCAAGGTCTAACCGAGCCAACACATCTCTCACCGGCACATTGGGCTGTCTTCCTCGGGCCCGAAGGGAGTTTTTTAAATTCGATCTGGCGACCAGATACACCTCGCACGACCAAACAATGTGCTCGATGTCGTGATAACCTTGGCCACAAACGCAGAGATTGCTGCTGGCAAGATTGAAACGGAAGAGTAGTGCATCTAACGAACAGTGATTGGACATGAGTCGGGAGAAGGTGCGAATAAAGTCCCGACTCAAGTCCAGACTTTTGAACCACGGTTTGAGGCTAACCTTAGGGATAATCGAGTGAAACCACCGGCCCAATTCATCTTCATTCCACTTGCGTTGCCAGTTAGCGATGGTATTTTTGCGGACTAAAGAATAAAATTCATTGAAGGCGATTTGACGCTGATAAATATCGCCTTCAATTGCACCTACCTTTGCTAATGAGTCAGCCCTCTCATTACCCGGAATAGAGCAATGTGAAGGGACCCAGATAAAGGTAATGACATAACAGCGTCTGGATAAAGCACTCAAAATTTCTCGTATTCTCTCAAGGAAGTACGGCGAGTGCTTTTCCGGCCTCACTGAACGGATAGCTTCGACAGAGCTAAGACTATCCGTTACAATGTAATAGTGTTCAACAGGTCGTGAGGCGACGCTGTCCAGCGCCCAGTGTATCGCTGCCAATTCAGCAATATACACTGAGCAAGGATTCTGAAGACTGTGTGAGGTGCTAAAAAATTCGTTGAACACTCCAAATCCTGTGGACTCGTTTATAGTGGACCCATCAAAGTACATATTATCACAATTGATACCCCCATACTTTTCATCGAAGATCGTTGG
The DNA here is from genome assembly GCF_029784135.1 of Toxorhynchites rutilus septentrionalis. Lineage (NCBI taxonomy): Eukaryota > Metazoa > Arthropoda > Insecta > Diptera > Culicidae > Toxorhynchites > Toxorhynchites rutilus. The sequence goes on from NC_073746.1 coordinate 6,344,306, forward strand.
AGCGATCCTCGATCGTTGGTAATCTGAATATCCATGGATATCTTGCTTCATGGACAGATCAAAATGCACAGAGGAATTGATGTAGTCAGGAAAACAAACACGGTTGGGAATATACGAAGAAGGATCAACCTGCATGGAGATGAATTCATGATATGAACTCATGAATCCGGAGTGAAAATTTAGCTCGATCAGCTGCTCAAAATTTCCGATCACCAATGGGTTCATAACCTTACACCGGATGAAGAACCGAAGAGATAATAAATTGAAGCGATCTTTTAGTGGGAGTAGGCCTGCCAAAACCTCGAGACTCATGGTATGCGTTGAGGGCATACATCCCAACGCGATACGGAGACAAAGATACTGAATTCGCTCGAGTTTAATGAGGTGTGTTTTGGCAGCTGATTGAAAACAGAAACTGCCATACTCCATCACTGAGAGAATAGTTGTTCGATACAACATTATAAGATCTTCTGGGTGGGCTCCCCACCAGGTGCCGGTAATTGTACGGAGAAAGTTTATTCTTTGTTGGCATTTTTTACTCAGATACCTAATATGGGCCCCCCAAGTACATTTGGAGTCGAACCAGACCCCAAGATACTTGAATGACATAGCATGAGTGATCGGTTTACCCAAAAGTTGAAGCTTTGGTTTTGCTGGTCTATGCTTCCTAGAAAAAACCATCATCTCTGTTTTCTCCGTGGAGAATTCGATCCCTAGACCAATGGCCCAGGCTGAAAAATTGTTCAAAGTATCTTGTAAGGGTCCTTGCAGGTCGGATTCGTTTGATCCTACGACAGACACCACTCCATCATCTGCAAGTTTTCTTAGGCTGCAATTTTGTGTAAGGCAATTGTCGATGTCGCTTACATAGAAGTTGTACAAAAGGGGGCTTAAACATGAGCCCTGGGGGAGGCCCATGTAAGAGACCCGACTTACTGCCGAATCTCCGTGAGAAAAGTTCAAATGTTTCTCACAAAGCAAGTTATATAACATATTATTCAATAGAGGCGGCAGACCCCGAGAGTGTAATTTGTCCGACAAAACCTCTATTGAAACAGAATCGAAGGCCCCCTTTATGTCCAAGAATACTGAAGCCATTTGTTTTTTTTCGGCGTAAGCCATTTGAATTTCTGAAGAAAGCAACGCAAGACAATCATTCGTCCCCTTGCCCCTGCGGAACCCATATTGTGTATCTGAGAGTAGGCCATTCATTTCAACCCATCGATCAAGGCGAAACAAGATCATTTTCTCCAACAATTTCCGTATACAAGACAGCATTGCTATTGGGCGGTACGAATTGAAGTCGGACGCGGGTTTTCCGGGTTTTTGAATAGCTATAACTCGTACTTGTCTCCAATCATCTGGAACAATATTATTCTCCAGAAACCGATTGAATAAATTCAACAAGCGATGTTTCGCCACATCAGGGAGGTTTTTCAGCAAGTTGATCTTAATTCTATCCGATCCCGGAGCAGAATTGTTACATGAAAGGAGAGCAAGAGAGAATTCTTCCATCGAAAACTCGGAATCAAGATCGCACCTACCTTGTGGTATATCTCGAACAATTTTTTGCACAGGAGCGGAATCAGGACAAACCTTCCGTGCAAAATTAAAAATCCATCGATGTGAATATTCTTCGCTTTCATTCGTTGAAGAGCGATTTCTCATGCCACTTTCCATAATTTTTTCATTGACGTTTCTCGTGACAAACCTCCCACGAAATTTCGCCAATAAGCACGTTTTTTCCCTTTGATTAAGTTTTTAAATTGATCTTCAAGGGCTAAATACGTTTGAAAATTTTCAGGGGTTCCACGTTTCCGAAAAGCTTTAAATGCATTCGATTTTTCTACATAAAGCTTGGAACATTGGCTATCCCACCATAGATTGGGAGGCCTTCGGGAAATGGTGGAACCTGGGATGGGTTTCGTTTGAGCGTGAACCGCGCTGTCATAGATCAAACGAGAAAGGAAGTTATACTCCTCCAATGGAGGTAAACCATCTCTGGAATTGATGGCTAGAGCAATCGCGTCCGCATATTTTTTCCAGTCAATGTGTCTTGTGAGGTCATATGCCATGTTTATAGATTCAGAAGAATTCGACCCAATGGTGATGGAAATTTTGATTGGCAAGAGATCACTACCGTTGGGGTTCCCGACAAACATATTGAAAGGGATTATTTACTATAAAAAAGACAATAAATTAGATATATTTTTTAAAATATTTCGAGAATGGCTACATTTAGAAGGAGATTGATAATAACCTTTTTTGTTTTGAATCACATCAGGATTCATAATTTGTGGCTAAAAATGATTGTTAACATACAAAAATTCGATGTTTCGAAAATTCCAAAAAACTCGATGTTCCACAAAGTTCGTCAAAAATAGTTTTACCATCTTTGGCCCATTTTTTAAATTTTCTGCATGACTCCCATTTTGTATGAAAAAAATAAAAAATATGTATTTTGGATATTGCAAATTGAATATTTATATTGTAAATAAAAAAAAGAGTACTAATTTTTTTTCTCAGTTCAGGTTTTTTTCATATTTAACCATCAATACCCCATAACTCTCTCTAAGACACTTTTTCGGTACGACTCATGGTTTTTGAGATATAAATTATCAAAGATTTCTCTTACTCAAATCGATACGCCCTTTTCAAAAGTTACGCTTGAGTCAAAAAATTCCCAATTGCCGTGGAAAACTCATATTTCCTCTAACCCAAACGGAGTACACACTTTCATTCGAATAAAAAATACTCATGTTTTGTCATTTGTCGATTTCATTTGGAATTACTCCTATGCGGGCGACCGGTAGACCGCGGACTACCGTTTGGCCATCCCTGGAGTAAGAGTAGATATTAGAGAGTAGAAAGTTGAAAACGAAAAGTAAAGAGTAGAGAGTAGAGAGTAGCGGGTGGAGAGTAGAGAGTAGAGAGTAGAGAGAAGCGAATAGAGAGTAGAGAGTAGAGATTAGAGAGAAGCGAGTAGAGAGTGAAGAGTAGAGGATAGAGAGAAAGAAAATAGAGAAGTGAGCAGAGAGTAGAAAGTAAAGAACCGAGAGAAGAGAGTAGGGAGTAAATAGTAGAGAGTAAACCGTAGAGAATAGAGAGTAGAAACTAGAAAATAGAGAGTAGAGAGTAGAGAATAGAGAGTAGAGAGTAGAATCTAGAAATTAGAGAGTAGAGAGTAGAGAGTAGAATGTAGAGAATAGAGAGTAGAGAACAGAAAGTGGCGAGTGAAAAATAGACAGTAGAGAGTTAAAACTTAAAGTCAAAATTAAAAGAGCAAGAATTGAACGCAAGGAGTTGGTTGAGTTGAGCAAGGAGAAGAGTTGAAGAAAAGATACATAGAGGCATTTGGAGGATAAACAGAAACATTGAAGAAATGAAAAGAAACAAAATATGGGAGAGTCTGCTCGAGTGCAAAAGCAAAGCTATTCCAAGGTCGGTCCAGCGTTTCAAGAGAAAATAACTTTCAAGTCAGAAAAAAGACCGAATGTTTAGACCTCTCCTATACAGGATGTGTTATTCAGAATTCACATTTTAATAGAATATTTTGGTGGCCCTGAATGGAAGATTGTTTGTGTGACTTCGTACACCCAAACTTGTATTGGCAAAAAAAATCATCTTCGGTAGAAAAAATGCTTCTTCTTGTACTGAAAGGTGAAATGAACGAAAAAAGCACATTTTCCAAAAGCTTAAAAATGTTTGTATGTATGAAAGCAGACATCAAATTCGAAACGTCCATTTTTTTTTCGGAGACATTCGGTGAGATAAGCTCGACTTTGACTTCCGTTTTCAATCTATTAATTGGGCCTAATTGCCAACGACCGGATAACTCTCGTGCGGTCAGCGATAGGATACGATCAAGTGATCTAATTTAGTTTTCGATGGTCCAAGCGATAATCACCACCAAGCAGCTTGCCAATGGGCTAATACTTTCATAAATGAGCCAAATTCTACGAAATGTTTACATATTTGATCGGCCGGAAATCTAGTGCGTAAATCAATGCCCAAATATAATTATGGTGCCTTCGATCCTTTCGTCTCCCAAGTGTGCAAATACGAAAGGCGAAAATTTGTGCCGAAAACTAAACACCATCCTCTTCAGCCAAATATTGCTTGTGGAAATCTCGAAAGAAATCCATACAAAACACTGCCAGCAAAATCAACGAACGCATCATTGCTTTCGGCCACTCCTTTCCGCCCCACGACTCATGCCAAAGGATGTGTGGCCGGGGCACTTGTGCGTGTTGCTTGAACATAAGATTAGCATAAACGCTTTCGATTGGTACGAAATCTATACGGCGGCTCTCGTGCCGAGGTTGTTGTGTGTGTTTGCATTCGCCCTGAAGAAGGTCGCTTTCGGAAGGCGGCAGCAGCATGGATAAACAACACACCTTGGGTCGAAAATTGATACCCAAACCCAAGATTTCGATGGAATGGCATTTAAATTACAGCAATAAAATGGAAATTTGGACACGTTCGGGGTTGTTCCGTTTTCTCCAGGCGATGAGAAAATTGGATATTAGACGAGTAAGTGGACATTTGTCTAATGGTTATATGCACTGATGGCTCAAGAATGGGTTTTGTTTGGATAGTTGATAGATATTTGAAGCGTTGCTTGGTTATTTTGGAGACATCTCTCCGATAGTTCCGCCATGATAGTTCACGCGAGAGCATTGTTTAATATCCATTACATTGATTAACCCTTTCAATACGGCAGTGTGCTTCGCCGGAGTGCTATCGCTGTACGGAGCACTGCGCCGAAAAGTATGCACATCGCGCTGGGGTGATCGATGCGCAGTATCACTCTCATGTCGTCTGAAGACAACGCTCCTACACACAGCTCATCGCGCGGATGTCGTCTATAGACAACGTTCGTAGTGAAAGGGTTAATGTTAATGTTCTGTGAGATGACGAATTTTCGTTACGATAATTTCAGGAATATCAACCTTTTTAATACAGAATAAACCACAAAAAATCCGTTCAACTTATTAAGCGATTTGCTGTCGAAATATTCCAAAATAAAATGAATATTTCAGATTCTTTTTTTTTATATTTGCAATACTCACATCGGTGCATCACTGTTTTTCCATGGTTTGACCCACCTTATGAAGAAATCAAATATAGCTGTATATGTTCGCATCTGAGTGAAAATACTACATCGTAACTCCATCAAGTGCACCATCAATATCGCGAAAGAAATAGTTCAAAGCCAAGTGTGGTTCCAAAATGACCTCATTTATGGCATAATAAACACCCCATCCCATCACCACGGGCTGTTGGTTTAAAGTGCATGCGAGAAGCGGGTATCGCGCGCCAAAATAAGCCTGGTTGCATTGCGAATGTCATAAAATTCATTGCAATATTTGCATACATAGTATCGTGTGTGTAAGCCGAAGGTGAACGGTGCGATGCCGCGCGCAGCCTTCATCCATTTCGGAGTATGTATTTTGGAAAGATCCCAGCGTCGTCAGTTCGGAGAGAGGTGATCTGGAGTGAATTGTTGTTTACTCACCCGGGTTGTTATCTTTAAAACAAGCGACAGCAAGGTAAACTGGACTGCCCGAAAGGATTTGTGGGTCATAACATATCCGTTGTGCAACGATTTGGGAGAAACAGGTAGAACATATTAAGCTGTCCAACATGACAGCGATCAATTATGACGCTATTAATAGCGATGGGCAAATTTGGACCGAACTTTTACAACCTGATACTTTTTTTACAAAGGCTAAAAATAGCCTCTACCACAACACTGCAGGAAAAATGCAATCGGGCAGTCTTTGACACACAAAAAAAACACGAAAAGTTGTCGTTCGAGTATTAATTCAGGGTGATGGCAATTTAGAATTAACATTTTTAATTCGTTTCCTTTCCCACGAGTTAGATTGATCGAAGATGCCATGTGAAAGAAGCCTCATCAGCATAGAAAGAGCCGCTCATCGTCTAATAGAAAACGGGGCGAAACCTAGACTGTGGCCAGAAATTGATCGATCGGTTTCATAATGTCTTATTTATATTCTGGTGTTGCTCTATTATTGAAACAAACTTCCGGTGGACGTGCTTCAACTTTACTTTATCCCAGCATCCGATTTGGAGAACAGATGGAACTGTTGGCAGATGCTATTTTCGTTGCGAACAAATTCTGCCCCGTTCGGTGGGTAAAAGGTAAGCAGATCTCACAGCGAAATACAGAAAAGAAAACATAAATCGAAAGGTATCGTAGACAGGTTGTTCCCAAATGGACCGCCTTTTCTAATTACGGTTTGAGGTAGTCAGAACGAAAGACAATATAGTAAAATGGTAGGATCGAACGTTAGTTTCAGTCATTTTCACATCATAATTGTGTTAAGTACTCCACCGCAGGTGCTTCCAAATTTCTATTAACACTGTCATCATCTATTCGGAGCCGTTGTTTTTCCTTGCCTTGATCTTGAGATGTAAAAAGTAGAACTATGTGAAATACAGATCACCAAGGCGACTCTGGAGTATAACTCATATATGAAAAACCTTTCAATTAGTTTCCACCTTCAAATCAGAACCGACAAATTATTTTTATATACTTCATCGAGAGGTCTAGATACGACTAATGAGAATTAAAACGGGTTGCCGACTACAACTGCATCTTCTTGCGTTAGCTCATGGAAATACCACTCAAATAGTTGACGTCCAGATGAGCACTAGTTTCAGTTCAAAAACATTTTATATTTTGGCCTTAAACTCAAATTGTACATTGGACCATGCATCGAAAAATGGATGAGCAATAAGCTATAGAATCTAGATTCTTTCAAAATCTACGTAAAAAAATGTTAACACTAAACAAGAAAGCACATCTCTTTTATACCTTGTAAACGAAAGTTTTATTTTCCAAATAATAGAGGCAAAATATTATAACTAATCGAATGTCTACCAATCTATTTAAGAATGCTTCCTGTAGCATCGAGTCTTTGGGCATTGCGCTTCGTGACGTTGAAAAAAAAATTGAGCGTTATGTCTAAGACACGCCCGCATTGTCGACGTAGGACGACGCACTTTGAGAAAAAAGTTGAGAATGAGAAAAATATATTTTAAGAGATTCTGGATACTTCTCTGTGAAAAAAGAGTCGTTCTTACGTACAAATTTCAAATTAAAAAACTGGAGAGAATGGCTTTTCTCTGCTTTTTGGCGTGAAATTACTCTACTACTACCTCTAGGAGGAAGTCACAGAGGCGTTGTGACCAACTGCGACTGTGGCGTAGCTTTTTCGAATCAATGCCATGTGTTACCAATCGCGACTAATCATTATTAGAGATCTGCTTCAGAGTAAATCCGTAGACTATTCAGAATCAATGGATTTATGTGAATTTTTTATCGTTTGCATTACATGAAAAATATCGTATAAATAATTGAACTAGCTGAACACTAATGCAGTTATTCCGTGCCAAATCGATAAAGTTATTCTCAGATTTTCGTGACAGTTTGTTCCTTATCGCAAAATATTAGACCCGTATATATTAATTTTGTTGATCAGGATGCCTATGTTTAAAAAAATGCATTTCATTTTTTGGGTGGTCCAAAAACTTATGAAAACTTATCAAATTTTTGACATTTTTCAAAAATTTATAGCTTTCGAACTATAGGACAGATTTAGATGATTTAAATGGAAACAAATGAGCTAGTTTTCTTTGGAAAATTATTACGCATTTAGCCTTCGTAATTATTGATCGTAATTGGGTTATATAGTTTACATGGTTTCGGGACCAAGGGCGAAATAAAAACCTCATCATAAGGGTTTTTAACATAACATATCCAAAAATCAGAAATATGTTTTTATTTCGTTTTTGAATTATGATTTCTCAAAGCTAACATATTTTCAGTCTTCGTTCAATATGCCTATGGGACTAGACTAGGTTTTTCAAAGAAGACTAGCACATTGGCATCAATTCAATATGCCGATCATATGATTCGGTTCAGTAGTTCGAAAGTTAAGAATTCAAACAAAAGTCGTTTTCAGAAAAAGGGAACAGTTTTTGAGAAAAAAAATATAAAAAATCAGGGCTTTTTCAGGATTTTTTATAATGAGCTCATACTATAATTCCGATGCATTCCAATATGAAATCGGAAGTGATAAACGAGCGAATTTAATAAAATAATTTCGTTGTCGTACGTCAACGTGTCCTTTTTTTTTTTTTTAATAATTCGTTTATTTTTACAGGCTCAATTACATAAGTTTAAAGGAGCCGAATTCTTAACTAAACATTAACTATATCTATATATCTATGAACAATTTTCCTTAATTCTATTGTTAATAAGGTAGAAAACCGATTACTCGTGGTAGACTCGAGTTTAGAAGGGTGACATATTTTTATCAGGAATAGGATGGCATATAAGGATATGTTGACAATGTTCACACTCACAGACCGTGTCCTTGACACAATCCCTTATATTATTTTATATTTTTATACTTCTTTTTGCGCTACTTCAGAATTGAATGTAAAACGTGGAATCGCAACTTCAGTGTATCGTAATTTCCTTGATATGTTTAACATTTAGCATCCTTATAATTTTTCAAACAAGAAATAAATATGTTGGGCCCTGAAGGATTTTCATGGATCAGCGCCATATCTGGAAAATCAATTCATAGTTATAATACGAGTAGGAACAGTTCTCGGCCAAGTAATGTGAGTATTTGAGTTCCTTTATCTCTCAACGTTATCTTTTGTTTTCAACAATACGGATTCCTTCCCTGAAGTGCGATTCTGTTTGTTACTACACCCAAAATTAATTTTTAGCACATGTTTTGTCATCCCTATTTTTTACATTAAATGAGCCTAAACATAATAAAAAATGTCATGACTCTCAAATACAAAAATAAATAGCATTTGTATAATATATATGGTATTGCAATATAAGATCAATATGAGCGAGCGGAACAAAAGACACATTGCAAATAAGTAAGCATTAAAGCTTTTCGCATACACGGCCCAGACCGAGATAGATATAGATTCACGTTTATGGTCTCCTTTTTACACTTAGAAAACCTTTTCTAACGATCCTCGTTGACATCGTTTGGACTTTTTTTTGGATGCAATCCCAAAAGAGATGAAATGAGAAAAAAGAAAGAGATGTCTGCTCCATACAAACATACAAACATTTTAATGGTTTTGAAACTGATGATGTTCTTTGCTCATTTGACCCCTCAGGACACGAAAAAGCATTTTTTCTGCCGAAAATGAAATGTTTTCTGGCAACGCTAGTTTGACACGTCTTATGATAAAATGAAAAATGAAAATTGAAAGATCTATCAAAAAACTTTTTCAAATTTTTATCGAATACAATTCCAGCAGATCAAAAAATTGAAAAGAAATTATATGCGCTTACATGAATTTCTCGTACTGTATAAGTGAAAATAGTCTGAAATCGTGAGCTTGAGCTTGGGTAGACTGTACAATTCGTAGTTGCTCTCCGTGATTGACCTGAACCAGCGAAATTGCACAATGAACACACCGAATGACGCTAGTGAAAATAGTCTGAAATCGTGAATAGTAAAAGTTGGAATACGGTTTGGGAAAAAAATCCATATGTATGATATAGTGAAAAGCGATGGAGTATACTTTGATCGATGCGTTCTCCAAAAATATGTAAAAAATATTTTTGGAGATTTCAAGTCAACGGTTGCTCGAGTGGTCAATGTTTTTACACCCACAAAATGCAATTTGAAATGGTGCTGCCAACTCCTAAGATCAAATGGCACTTTTCGAAAAAATGTCTAATTTTTCTAGATTTTTACGAAAAAGAATCTAACTCAAAACCTATACAAATTAATTTTTCGAAGAAAACATGAAAGAGTTGTTAGAGAAAGTCTTTCTTAGTAGAAGTGCCTTTCTTATGAGGGATGACTTTTTGGTGATTCTACGGACTGTTCATTTTTGTTTTCAGAATATTCAAAAAAAAATTTAAAAAAAATAATTTTTATTTTCACAATATTTTTTTTTAAATTGGTTTCTTTGACAAAAATGTTTGATACTTTCTAATGAATGTTTAATTAATTTTCTACATTTCATTCTTTGTTCCTAATTCTACAGGTCTTCTATTTTTTAAGTTAGAAATTTTAGTAATTTTGAGTTAAAACTGAGCTAAAGTGACGAACCAGCCAAAAGTGTTGAAGTCACTATAATACAGAAAAAAATGTATTCCATGCAATGTTATTTGCAAATGATTAAAAAATCTTGAACGAGAATTGGATCTGAAAATAATTTGATATTATAATGCCGAGTTCTGGTAGAAGTACTAGGAAATTTATAGTATAAGGAATTTGTAAAGGGTCAAAATTAATCAATGAAAAATTCTGCGATTGAACCCATGGACGTTCGCTTAGTTAGAAAATGTGAACATTTGAAAAAACCATTTTGGGCGAGACGCAGTTTGCAGAGTCAGTTAGTTCTGAACAAAAATCTTCGAATAGCCCATGCAATAACCAACAAGTCCTCCGTACATCGTAAGAAGTGCCCTACTACAGGAAAAGAGTTTTTCTAGTAACTTGATCATGTTTTTTTTTGAAAATTACTACTAAAATTACTTTCACTTGTAAATTTACACTCAAAAATGATACGAGTGAAAAAATACTTTTTCAGTAGTCTTCATACCATATGTTTCAGAAACTATAAGTGATGGTAAGTTCTAACAAAAGTTCATATTTTGATATTATCTTAAAATTTGCCGAATAAATTAATCCGCTGTCTAGACTTTAAACAAACATAGGATTTTACGCATCTTTTGAAAGAAAACTTGAAAAAGTTGTTGGAAAAAATCTTTTCCCGTGGAAGTACTTATCTTTCGATGTATGTCAGGTCAATTATCTTATCTTTTCTTTCTTATCTTTCGAGGCTTGCTGTCAATTGTATGGACTATTCATATAGTTTTTTTAATACGTTTTTGAGAAAAAAAGAATTTTAACGTTTTAAACTGTTAATTTCTCAGTGTATTTGTTTGAATTGTTTTGATGGTTTTAAAATTTCCAAAATTTCTTTCTTTAGCGAAAGTTTTGTAGATCTTATTGTTTTTAGGTTGAAAATATTTGTTAACATTAAAGAAAAAAAAACTCTTTTAAAAACGACTAGATTTTTTTTTGAGATACTTTTGAAATACTTTGCATACTTCAATGCATACAATGGCCAATGTTTTTACACCCACAAAGCTTCACTGCAATGTAAAAGACTGTTGCCAATAACCAGACAAATTGACGTATAATTTGTCTATATTGAAATATTTTATATTATATAATACACTTCCACAAAAAGCCTGGTTTTTGAGCTATACCAATTAAATAACGATGTAGGCTCAAATTATCTGTTAAATATATTATAGTGGCCAAAATATTTTGAATACAACAACAACTTCAAAATAACTTTAATTCATTTTGAATTCAATTGTTTTAATTGATGATAATGCTTCCGGCGTTATAAGCTTTTTAGATTTGGTAAAAACAAGAATTTTTTGAGCCAAAAATTCACCTCAAAACCCTTAAAGTCAGCTTTCATTGTCATATCGTCTTACTGTTTTAATTCACACAGTTTTTATTCCTTGCCTGGAGGTGCAAGCTTTTATTCGTTTCGATCAGATAATAATCTCCCAGTATTCTGTTGCACATAATCACAATAAAATTGGGCGGCGGCAATGAAGTCCTGCATGCCAATTAAAAACTCACAGATAAACAAACAAAACGAATGCGAAACAAGTAATATCCATCGAGAGTACGAAATGAAGGCCTGAACGAGTTCGATCGTTACGAGCTATAAAAGATGTATTTTATGGTAAAACAATCAAACAAAATAAATGGTTGCTTTCTGAGTACTAATAAGGAGGGGGGAGGGTTGGTTGTGGTCTGTCAAAGCATTACGACATGAGGTGAACGATGTCCTTTCACCTTCCAGAGTGGGAACGATCGGTGCCCATTGATCAGGATACAAAATACAAAATACGACACTTTTATGGGCTGGTTGGTGCTCACAACTCACGAGATTGATGGAGTAATAATAATGCGCAAGTACCTCTTTCTGCATGCATATTGAGCCTTCACCCAAGCGATCTCTGTCTTGCTGTGAGTCATTATCAATTCGCGATCGCTCGTTTTTATCGGCTTTACATGTGTTCAATTATCTAAATGAAGGTATGCACGGAACAAGCTCCATTTCGGGGCAAAAGTAACTTGTTTCTGTAAATATATTGATTCAGCAGGGGAAGATCACACCAACTTTGTTCTCGAAAAAGGTACTATCGGCAATATTGATAGAATGAAAGCTGTTCTTTGTGATCTGACAGATGGATTAGTGTTCATTCATGAAAGTGCAAACCAGCATTATTCACTCGCTCTCGCAACTGATGTAATAATGCCGGTATACGATGTAAATTATGGGCTGGAGCGAACCTTGCAACATAGTAGGCACTCTCGCCATTGAACCAACATCATTGCTGCATAATTATCAAGTGTTTTGTTAGGTTGTAAACTAATGGTATTATTTGCAGCTGAAAATGAACATTATAATGTGTTCCAAATAAAAATTTATTGAAAGTACGTGACCCAAAACAGAAAGTAGCAAATTATGCTGCAGTGCGTCAGAAGACTCTCGGAAGGCGGTGAAAATTAAAAGAAATAAACAACTCGCCACACCCATTCACCTAATTTTATTACCGCTCGAAAATGCAAACAGTCGTCCTCGGAATTCCACATCAAGGCGGCGTTTTTCCGCTCGACCCCCGAAAGAAGCAGTCCTTAACCGCAACGAGACGACCACTGAAAACTGGTTTTACTGCGGCAAAATAGACACTACTGTGTGCCTACTGGTCAACAAACAACCCCCTGAAAAACGCGATTATAACGTCACGGATTAGTGGTGGTAGTCGAGGATAAAAAACAAAGAAAACAGCCGGTGTGCGATGCAATCACGTTGAACGCGTCACTGAACGTGTTCGAGTAGCCATCTTCGGTCCAGTTGCAAGGAAAAATTTAATTCGGCATTCTAATGCGCTCTCGGAAATTGCAAGCCTGATTCATTCCCCCCTCATCGGTCTAATTGTATATTTTAGTGGCCACGTTAATTATCGCCGATACGGCAATACGGAAGTTATCCACGCGTAACACACCTCATGTTCGCACGGCAGGTCAGATCAAATATTAAATGAAAAATTCCGAAAAACAACTCAACTGTCGCAATAATTCGCTGCTACACGTCAATAATAGTGATTATTCGCACTTGTGCCTTATAAATATGCGCATCAAGAAAGCATTATCGAGAAACGTAGTGAAATAAAATCAAATCATATCTAAAAAAAAAGTCCCGACCATTGGATTGTGGGCTATTTTTGCAAGATTTTTTTCTAACACTTATTTTCGGCTTAAAAATAGGAATTGATAACCAGAAAACGTTGTGTATGAAACGATCTCCCCTCAAAATAACCTACTAAACTGAATAAACATTTGCAATTCGTATTCACGACCCCCTCTGGATAAAAAAATCCAACGCAGTTTAGCTGCTCACGCAGAGATGCGTAAAAATAAACACACCTATAAAACATTGGATATTAACACAATTTACTGTACGGAAATGAAAGACTGATTTATTCGCAATGATGCTTGTTCCTTAATTAACTTGACGGTCTCTTCAAAGCTGTTTGTATGTTTTTTTTTTAATTTTGGTAATTTGTATCACTGCATATTTTTGAAGTTTTCATCGTAGAGCGAGCATTCATATCGAAAATTTAATTTTTGGACACAAATACCTTCGCTTTATTTTGATTTCCATTTGATTTCCAAAATTTTCACACATGAATCATATGTTTCATTTATATTAGACGTTTGGTCTGTTATATTGTATACTGTACTATATGAAAACGAAGATATTTTCTGATACAATAACCAATAAATCATCTATACATCGGAATATAGACACTTTACCAGACAAAGAGTATTTCTAACAGCTTTCTCATATTTTCTCAGAAAAAAATACTAATTATCCTAATTAGGTTTAAGGGGGTATTCTAGTGTAACACGAATTCGGAACGTTGACTCGAACCCTGAACATATGGAACAAAGAATATTTTTTGAATACATTATTTCATTATATGTTTCTTTATCTTTAAACAATATAAAAAATTAAATAGAAAACAATATATTTAAAATTATAATAGGTTGGTTCCAAGCAAGTCATTTTTGTTTTGCAAAATGATGAATTGGCGACTTTTTCCAATTGACGTCAACTTTCTATTTCTTATAGCTCGGACTCGATTATATATAGTCGACCATTTTTTTTCAACAATTATTTTCAAATCCTATACATAATCGAATCTCAAGGAAACAATGTTTTCATTAATCTATGAATGTCAAACATTAATAGAAAAATAGCTTTTTCGTGATTCGGTTATGTATTGAATACGAAAATTAACGTTTAAAGTGAAATTGCGATTATATATAATCGAGTCCGACCTGTATATGGCATTTTTGCATCGAGACTCTTGAAAAACTAATATTGTACTCGTAACATTTTTGAGCGTAATTTCTCGCGATTGACATGTTCTTGACATGTTTCTTAATGGAAATAGTAGATGGGTCTGGGCCTAGGGATACGGACGGAAACTTGAAGTAGGATTGTGATTGTTTGTAGTAATTGCATTAGAATTGGGAGTTTTTCATTATTCAGAAATCTGTAATTTTTACTCTTTTGATACATCAAATGAAGCTCCTGGAAAAATAATTTCTAATATTACCTTCAAACGGGTAGAATTAATGTTATTATCACCCTTTTCTTCTATTTATTTAATTATGCAGAAGAGGACAAGGAGTCATCATTTATTAGTGCATTTTTTAACACAAGTCTAAATAGCTTAGATATACATAGTTATAAACCTAAGTCCAATAAATCTATAACTACTGAAATATATCATGGATAAAAATAGCGTTTTCCACTACGTTCCAAATCGTCCGGAACATTGTTTGTAGAGGATTGTAATATGCGAAGATTGCAAGTTCGTGTCATGTCACGGTCGCCATGAAATAATATGTAAAACGTGAGAACTACGCGATGAAAAATGGAACTGACCACGAGTTGATGGGACAACAACCTAATCATCAATCTAATAAAATCTCATCAATTTTTTTGGGGGAATAAAGTAAAACCATTAAAGATCATCTCCAAAATAATTGCAAGTTCATCCCTCCATTGATTCTGCCCACTGATGAATATCTATTATCGGCAAATGGAGAATAATTAACGCCCGTATTTAGGCAACATAATTGCTCGTTGCGTTGTGGGGAAAACGAGCTAGTAAAATTGAAATATCATATTCGTCAAATTGTTTACTTCTTTCTACTATATTCATCATTCATGTTTCAAGCAAAAAAGATTGCGGAACATGTCAATCTCGAGAACTTACATACAAATCGTTAAAATAAAACAGCAGTAATATTTTTTCAGAAATTCCATGAAAAGCATGTTGTTAGAAAAACTCTTTCCCGGTAGCTATGCTTTGCTTTCTTTGTACGGGCTATTCATGTATTCAAGATTGAAAAACGTTTTTTTAGAAAATTAATTTCAACTTTTAAAATGATTTCAGCCTACACGCGGTGAACCTTACCTCGTCCAGAAGTGTTTTTTTAAATTTTCTCCCGAAATTGTGTTTTTTTCTCCAATATTTGCAACCGATAACGAACGATGACTCTCGTATTCCAATCAGTGAATGAATGGAACGCTTTTCGAGTTTAAACCACGATTTCTGCTTCTGACTTGCCTGGGGAATAAATTCGAAGAAATTTACGTTCTCCATTCGCTGGTGGCGAAAACGATCCGGTTCGATAGTTAATTTGTCAGAAACAACTTTACAGATTGTTGTTTATACCATCGAAATTGGTGAGTGAATCCAAACATAGACTTATTTCAGAAGAAACTATCTTTAATGTGCTTAATCCACTTTGTTCAAAAATATTCGCACTGCATGACGTCATTTGAAAGTAACCATTGAGCCCATATAATGACCAACAAGTCATCGGAAGTACATCGGAAGATGAGCACTTTCACATGAAGAGGAGTTTTTCTAACAATTTTTTTTCATGTTTTCTATGAAAAAAAATATTATTGAATATTTCTGATTTATTGTCAGGAGATTCATCAAAACTCAGACCCTGATTTGTCGACATCTTTTCTCCTACATTCGTGAGAATGTCCCATTCGAAATATTTGTTACATTCGGGTTAATGTTACATCATTCGGTTATTTGATACATTACAGTATTCGAGTAAATGTTACACAACCGTTGAAACTTCATCACTATCATTTAAAATCGTTATTTGACTTTTTTTTTCAAGATTTTCGGTTTCGTACTGCCATACAAATGAAGCATACATTTCCGCATAATTCAAGAACTAATCAAGCAAACTGAAGCACATTTGGCATGTGCAGGTTTTAGGGAGCAAGAAACATTTCTAAGGTGGTTCAACACTCTTCCTACCTTTCAGAAGAGGGGAGGGAAGAGGTCTGTCATAAAAATGAAACAGTTTTATTAGAAATACTAGGAATTTTTTAGTAAAAGGTAAATTCAACGGGGTCAATTAGAAGATCAATCAATGAACAGTTCTGCGATGACCACAGTTCTGCGATGAACTTGCTCATAGTAAGAAAACGTGGATGTTTGAAGGTATTGATAACAAAACACAAATTTTGGTCAGGACGAAGTTTGCCGGGTCAGCTAGTATTACATAAAATACATATTCGATAGGAAGAAATTGATTTTCATTCATAATTTTCATTTGAAAAAGACTCATTGCACTTGAAAATCCATTTTCGCTTCACAACAACGGAACACGAAGCTCAATGCCGCCAATGGGAATTCAAATTGATGAAATGAATTCCAACTGGACGAACTTCTCATTTCAGAACATATGGATCCAAATGGGGATACTTTTTTTGCGGTTGCTCTTTTGTTTTGGTTTATTATTTTCCTTCAAGATATTCTAATTCACTCTAATATTCGAATTTGAGCAGAGATAAACACAACGAAATGAAGACAGCTTAAATCTGATGATACTCTTGTGATGATGAGTTATGCGTACGAACCCTGACTTTCTGCGTGGTATACGTTCCATTTTAGTATCATTTACAGATACATGATACAGCCTATAATTTATAATACTAATCATTCACAAAAGGTGACTATCAAAACCAGTAATAAAATGTTTTCGTTAGACAATTCCGTAAAAAACAAGCATCGTAAATTTCTCAGTCTTTGTAGTTGATTTGAAAATTAGAGCTAGAATTTAAGTAGTGGTAAGTTTCGGACTCTTCTATATACAGTCAAATACGACCTATTTAAAAAATAATTATATTTCAACGTTAAGGTTAAAGTTAATATAAGTACAATGGTGTAAAAATCGTTGATTTTGAATATTCTAATTAAAGCCTAACCAGGAATTGTTTAAATTGATTTTGCAGCTGAATTAGAAAATATAAGAATTAGATGTCGAAGAAAAAATTATAGAGCGTTTAGAGAGCTTCAATTTAAGTTTTGTTTTCTTTCAAAATGTTACTTAAATCTACTTATAAAATCCCTGCCTCCGAGTGGCAGGGCCACCCAGCCTCTTATCGTCGGTGGAGTTCCACCGGGAATCGTCGCAACCAGTACCACTACACCTCCGATTCCTCCCGCAGCTGCGAGATTTGCCAACCAACACGTCCACCAACCTCGCTCTTCAATGGAATATCAATGGGCTGTACAACAACTTAGGTAAACTGGAGATCCTTGATCGAGAGCTGTGCCCGTCTATCATCGCACTCCAAGAGGTGAATCGAATTTCCTCAACAAACATCCAGAAAATTCTCGGGGGTAAATTCCACTGGCACACCAAGCGGGGCTCCGTCTTGCAACACTCTGTTGCATTAGGCGTCCCCATCTGTGGAAACAAATTTCCACCGACCTGCCAATAATAGCAGTCCGAATCGAGGCCCCGATTCCGATCATCTGCATATACCTGCCGTGTGGCACAATCCCGGAACTACGACGGTAGCTGCTTGAGGCGTTAGAAGGTTTGGAGGACCCATAGTCATCCTGGGGGACTTCAACGCTCATCGCCGCAATTGGGGAATGCATTCATCAGACGTCAGGGGAAATATCATCGCCGACCTCTTGGAGGAGCAGGAGCTCACGGTCTTAAACGACGGCACGGACACTTTTCGTAGAGGCACCAGCACCACAGCCATTGATATCTCAGCAGCCAGTCTCAACTTGGTGGGTAGACTAGGGTGGAACAAAGCCGACGATCTTCATGGCAGTGACCATCACCCAATAACCATTAGCTTCAACGGCCCGCCACCGCTCACGACTCGCAGACCCAGATGGATCTTCGAAAAAGCTGACTGGGTAGCCTTTCGAACAACCTCCGACTTTTTGCTATCTAGGGACAACCCGACCACCATCGCCACTTTCAACAAAATCATCATGGAGGCCGCCGAAGCCTCCATCCCGAGAACGAAAGCCACTCCGAGCAAAAAAAGCGCTGCATTGGTGGTCCGAGGATATCAAAGGGGAAGTCAGGAAGCGGAGGAAGTTTCTTCGTGCGGCTAAACGATTACCACTCGGAGACACAATGAAGGAAGCTGCCATGAACAGATATCGAGCGCAACACATCAGGGTACGGCGGTTAATCCGGAAGGCGAAACTTGAAAGTTGGACTGATTTTCTGGAATCTATCAACGAGAACCAGTCCTCTGCGGATCTCTGGTGTAGAGTTAACGCGCTGAATGGAAAGAGGAAACCACACAACCCCATCCTTCGAGTGAACTGTATAACCCTTAATGATCCGGTAGATACCTCGAACACACTCGGAGAATATTTTGCGGGACTTTCCTCCATCCCCGAATATGACCCCGAGTTCATCCGCCGACAGGGAGCGAATACCGCTTCGGTCACCAACTTCGTGGTCCCGGTGAGCCGTCCCAATAATCTTCTTAGCCGGAACTTCACCTAACAGGAACTTTCCGTCGCTCTACGTTCTGCGAAAGGCGAATCAACCGGCCCTGACGGTATCGGTTATAAGATGCTGAAACAACTGTCCCTGCTTGGACAGTCTGTCCTTCTCGGCATCTTCAACGACCTGTGGAGTACACACGAATTTCCCGAAGGTTGGAGACACAGCCTTATAATACCCATACCTAAGGTCGGCCAAAGCAGCAACAACGTCAAAGGCTACCGTCCAATTTCCTTAACCTCCTGTCCATCCAAAATCCTGGAAAGAATGGCGAACAGACGCTTGGTCACCTTTCTGTCCGAAAACAGGAAATTGGACTATCGGCAGTTCGCCTTCCGGCCGGGTATGGGCACCAACATCTATTTCGCGACCCTCGGAGACGTGATAGCCGAAGCCAACAGGAACCGTCAACATGTGGAGATGGTAGTATTGGACCTGGAAAAGGCGTATAACAGAACATGGATCCCGTTAGTATTGAAAACTCTGGCAGAATGGGGAATTGACGGCAAACTACTTCACTTCATCAAAAACTTCGCCCCGAGTTTTCCACGAGGAAGCAGGAGTACCTGAAGGTTCTGTTCTTGCCGTCACTCTCTTTCTCGTCGCCATGAATAGTCTTTTCCAGGTCCTGCCTAGGGGAGTCTTCGTGTTCGTCTACGCGGATGACATTCTTCTGATGGCCGTGGGTGAAACCCACAGGATCCCACGCATCAGGATACAGGCAGCTACCAACGCCATTGGCCGGTGGGCGGCCGAGAGAGGATTCAAACTTTCAGCGCAGAAGAGCGGCCATATGGTGATATGCGGCCACAGGCACCAAGGTCCCACCTCCAGGATCCAACTATACAAAGAACACATTCCTCGTCGAAAAACATTAAAGATCCTCGGGGTGTTGGTCGACCACAAACTTAGCTTCCTCCGCCATTTCGAGGAAGTTAAAAAAAGATGTGCCACGCGGTTGAACCTTCTGAAAACCATTTCCAAACCGCACCGGAGCAACAACAGGAAGATCAGGTTACGGATGGCCAAAGCTGGCTCCATCTGCGCTGAAATTGGGGAACCCCCCTTCAACCTAATCATCGACTCGACCATTGTAACTAGGCCTGCCAGTTTTTTGTCGAAAACCAGCGGTAGGGGAGAGACCCACCTGATCGTCCTCAGTAACACGATACTGCAGCGGGTGGCGCATTCCAAACTTCCCCCGATGGCAAAACAATCCTGGTTTGGGGTGAACGACTGGAGGTTCCCAACTGTTCTCGTGGAGAACGGCATCAGGAACAACTTCCGAGCCGGGGTGAGCTCGGCCGGTCTGCCAGAGCACTTCAAGGCCATCGTTGCAGAAAAATACCGTCTCCACGAAATCAGGTATACGGACGGTTCAAAAGGACCATCAGGAGTTGGATTTGGGGTAAGCGATTGCTGTAACAGATTAATTTCCAGCAAAAAAGTCGCAGACATCTGCCAGGTCTTCTCGGCAGAGGTGGCCGGAATTTTCGAGGCAACCACCATCCCATCTCCCAAGCCGCTGCTGGTCGTCTCCGATTCTGCAAGTGCCATTGATGCCATCGGTGTGACTAGGTCCAGACACCCATGGGTACAGGCCGTCAGGTAGAACCTATTGCCCGACACTATGCTCCTGTGGGTTCCAGGACACAGTGGCATTGCAGGGAACGAAGCGGCCGACAGATTTGCCGGAATCGGTCACATCGGACCGATTTCCACTCGGGAGGTGCCGCTTGATGACATGAAGCTGTGGATCACCAACTCTTTCCGCACCTTCTGGTCCGAACAATGGTTCGCAGAGAGAGGGCAGTTCCTCAGAAAGGTTAAGGGCTCGATTGCAGGATTCGAGGACGTTAAAATGATGCGAGAACAACGAATCCTATCCAGATTGCGAACCGGCCACTGCTCGGTCTCGCACGGATTCAGCGGAGGACCTTTTCGTCTACTCTGCGACCACTGCCAAATCCACAACTTCGTCGAACATTTCCTGTGTGGCTGCCCCAAATTTGATGATCTGCGAAATCGCTATGGAATCAGCGGGAGTGTACGGGACATATTAAGCGACGATTCAGCGAGGGTAGCAGCGCTTTTCTGCTATTTAAAAGATGCCGAATTGTTCTTCAGGATCTAACACGTGAACAATGGATCAGCCACGAAGATCCTTGTTCCTTCCCCTCCACGATGAAGGGGAATAAGAACACTTCGGCATCTTCAACGGCAAGGCTTCCTCTCCACTGGCCTGGAGCCATGGTCCGAGGACATCCTAGCCATCTGATCCAGCAAGTAGGCAGCAAGTGGAGAAACACCAATAATTTTTATTTAATTAGTTAAAAATGTTTTAAAATGTTCTTAATGTTATTATTCTAGTTCAAATTGTTGTTCGTTCAATTTCAAATTTATGTTAATTTTTATGTATATTTTATGTCATTTTTTTAACCATGCGGCAATGTCTACTGCCGTCGCTACAGAGGCGAACCAGCCCAGGAGGCTGAAAGCCTCTCAAATAAAGAATAAAAAAAATACTTATAAAATATAAAAAAATGTATAAAATATTTAAATATACAATAAACATTTTTCTCATCTTTCAAACGGAAGCAACAGAATCGTCATACGTAACGTGTTTTTTGAAGTAACGCCAATTTGAGACAAACAGAGCAAGAAACAAAAAAAAGTTATATAAATCTTTCATTGTTGAAATTCTATGAGTAGAAGGTGTTGTTCATCAAATATCAGCCTCTATTATCTCTTGAGAGATTCCAGATGTAACGTATTTTTTTATTTGCGATAGGTGATTTGTGACTTTAAGGCGGAGATTCTCAAAGAGGCCGAAATCGAATCCAAAGGGTCGATATCAACTTTGAGCGTGGAGAGGTCTAGAAATCGACACAAGGTTTTATTTGAAACTCTAAAAATATTGTATAAGTTGTTTTACGTGAACCAATTTGTTACTTAGCAAGTTCATTTCTGTTCTGAATACCGTTGGAGTTTGAATGACTACACGCTCACTAAGTAATTAAATTGAAGAGATCGCATAATTAAATAAATTGATTGAGAACGAATTTTATAAAATGCTAAGTTACCTACGCGTGTAGCTTAACCATATATTAACCATAATTACTTAACCATAATATTAACACGTTTTTAATATTTTTATAAGTTTTTTTATGAAAGTACATTAGGGAACTTGTCACTGAAAATTATAAGTGTTCGGTTTTATTTGTTTTCATTATTTAAGGTGATTGGGGCATGATGCAAATTTTCTACAAGACAGTGACTATATCCAAGATTATCAAAGAGTAGGTTCGTGTGCATACCCGAAAAACATCCAGTACCTATACTCACAAAAATGCGTGGTAGTGCAAGTGGTAGTGTAACATGTGCAGAACTGTGAACTTTCCCATAATGAGCTCCATCGATTATTACGTGCAGCAGCATTATAGCGCTTATCTACCGCAAAAACATTCCATTCTGTCGAGAGAATCCTAACAATTCCATCTAAGCGAAGTTCTATATTCACAAAGTACGACTGCCGCCCACTTGAAGTGAAAAAAGTGAGATATAAGCTAGCCAGCAGAACAGTTGGCAAAGACCCATACTAAAACAAGCTTTTCGATCAGGAGATTCTTTAGTCCACCGAAGAAGTGAAAATCTATTCAGTTTCATATTTTTTTTGTTGAAAGGTTCTTCTTCCATGAAAAAAGTCATTTTTGGAAAAAAAAAATCGGGAATTTTGATTCATCGGATAATCTAATCGACATCGACATCTAACATCTAATCATCTTTGAAAAATCATAACTCAAAAACGATAAAAACCACATTGGCATTGCAGGGAACGAAGCGGCCGACAGATTTGCCGGAATCGGTCACATCGGACCGATTTCCACTCGGGAGGTGCCGCTTGATGACATGAAGCTGTGGATCACCAACTCTTTCCGCACCTTCTGGTCCGAACAATGGTTCGCAGAGAGAGGGCAGTTCCTCAGAAAGGTTAAGGGCTCGATTGCAGGATTCGAGGACGTTAAAATGATGCGAGAACAACGAATCCTATCCAGATTGCGAACCGGCCACTGCTCGGTCTCGCACGGATTCAGCGGAGGACCTTTTCGTCTACTCTGCGACCACTGCCAAATCCACAACTTCGTCGAACATTTCCTGTGTGGCTGCCCCAAATTTGATGATCTGCGAAATCGCTATGGAATCAGCGGGAGTGTACGGGACATATTAAGCGACGATTCAGCGAGGGTAGCAGCGCTTTTCTGCTATTTAAAAGATGCCGAATTGTTCTTCAGGATCTAACACGTGAACAATGGATCAGCCACGAAGATCCTTGTTCCTTCCCCTCCACGATGAAGGGGAATAAGAACACTTCGGCATCTTCAACGGCAAGGCTTCCTCTCCACTGGCCTGGAGCCATGGTCCGAGGACATCCTAGCCATCTGATCCAGCAAGTAGGCAGCAAGTGGAGAAACACCAATAATTTTTATTTAATTAGTTAAAAATGTTTTAAAATGTTCTTAATGTTATTATTCTAGTTCAAATTGTTGTTCGTTCAATTTCAAATTTATGTTAATTTTTATGTATATTTTATGTCATTTTTTTAACCATGCGGCAATGTCTACTGCCGTCGCTACAGAGGCGAACCAGCCCAGGAGGCTGAAAGCCTCTCAAATAAAGAATAAAAAAAATACTTATAAAATATAAAAAAATGTATAAAATATTTAAATATACAATAAACATTTTTCTCATCTTTCAAACGGAAGCAACAGAATCGTCATACGTAACGTGTTTTTTGAAGTAACGCCAATTTGAGACAAACAGAGCAAGAAACAAAAAAAAGTTATATAAATCTTTCATTGTTGAAATTCTATGAGTAGAAGGTGTTGTTCATCAAATATCAGCCTCTATTATCTCTTGAGAGATTCCAGATGTAACGTATTTTTTTATTTGCGATAGGTGATTTGTGACTTTAAGGCGGAGATTCTCAAAGAGGCCGAAATCGAATCCAAAGGGTCGATATCAACTTTGAGCGTGGAGAGGTCTAGAAATCGACACAAGGTTTTATTTGAAACTCTAAAAATATTGTATAAGTTGTTTTACGTGAACCAATTTGTTACTTAGCAAGTTCATTTCTGTTCTGAATACCGTTGGAGTTTGAATGACTACACGCTCACTAAGTAATTAAATTGAAGAGATCGCATAATTAAATAAATTGATTGAGAACGAATTTTATAAAATGCTAAGTTACCTACGCGTGTAGCTTAACCATATATTAACCATAATTACTTAACCATAATATTAACACGTTTTTAATATTTTTATAAGTTTTTTTATGAAAGTACATTAGGGAACTTGTCACTGAAAATTATAAGTGTTCGGTTTTATTTGTTTTCATTATTTAAGGTGATTGGGGCATGATGCAAATTTTCTACAAGACAGTGACTATATCCAAGATTATCAAAGAGTAGGTTCGTGTGCATACCCGAAAAACATCCAGTACCTATACTCACAAAAATGCGTGGTAGTGCAAGTGGTAGTGTAACATGTGCAGAACTGTGAACTTTCCCATAATGAGCTCCATCGATTATTACGTGCAGCAGCATTATAGCGCTTATCTACCGCAAAAACATTCCATTCTGTCGAGAGAATCCTAACAATTCCATCTAAGCGAAGTTCTATATTCACAAAGTACGACTGCCGCCCACTTGAAGTGAAAAAAGTGAGATATAAGCTAGCCAGCAGAACAGTTGGCAAAGACCCATACTAAAACAAGCTTTTCGATCAGGAGATTCTTTAGTCCACCGAAGAAGTGAAAATCTATTCAGTTTCATATTTTTTTTGTTGAAAGGTTCTTCTTCCATGAAAAAAGTCATTTTTGGAAAAAAAAAATCGGGAATTTTGATTCATCGGATAATCTAATCGACATCGACATCTAACATCTAATCATCTTTGAAAAATCATAACTCAAAAACGATAAAAACCACATCAGCAGTTCAAAAGTTATGAAATGGAATTTTGCTTTTTTGTTGTTCGGAATTTGAGTCAGTGACAAAAACGGTGTTCGTAATTTGATGCAAATGAAATCAAAAATTTTTTTTTTGTTTTCTACCATGAATGCGTATTTGTAAATCAATTTTATTGTAGTGAAGTAAAAAATAAAGCTTTATTGTATCCCAAAGTCAAAATTATTCCGCGAAGCAGTACCATTAAGAGTTTAATGGTCCTCAAAGCTTAAGTGTTCGGAGTTTGAGACAAAACAGTATACGATAATCAGTGTTCACTATATCATGTTTGACCAATACTTTGACCATTCCACCCGCTAAATATATTCTCGTTGTAGTCGAGAAGATGACGTAACGGGAACATAGGTTTCTTGTTTAGAATGGTGGCGAACCTATGAGAAGCTACTATACAAAAAAACAGAAAATCAGTTTTCCATCCAGACAAAATCGACTTCATGAATATGATTGTAAGAATAGAGTAGAGCAGAACTTCAGAAACCACGGCCATTGGATGACTGGAAGAGTGTCATCTGATTATACTAGACTGGAATGTTGTTGTTCGATATCACGCGAAAACGGCGAAGGACTGGTGAACCGAAGAATAGTAGATTTTTCTTAAATAGTGAAATTAAAAAAAAAATTTGGTTCATGCGATAAAGAAATATGCAGCCATTCCTTGTCAAATCGATAGAGTAGTTCTCATATTTTCGTAAAAAGTGGTAGTTTAGTTCTTTATCGCAAACTATTAGACCCGTATTTTTTTTTGTTAGGGTGCCCATTCTTATTTTAGGGTGATTTGAAATATCGAAATGAAATATTTTCCCCTTTTTTCCAAAAATGTCATTTTTCAAAAATTCATAACTTGTGAACTACTGAACCGATTTAGATGGTCGATATATCAAATTTAAGCTATATACTACACTTGCAAAAATTTCAGGTTTTGGTTTTGTCATTATTGATTGTAGTTGTTTTTTATAGTTTTCATACTCTCGGGACCAAGGGTGCTATATATTTTTATATTTTTATGGAAAGCTGAGGATTTTTCACACAACATATCTCGAAACCAGGGAGGCGTTTCTTTTCGTTTTTGAGTTATGGTTTTTCAAAGTTACCCGATGGTCCAAAAAACCATTTTTCCCTTTTTTTTCCAGATTCAGATTTCCCGATTCAGATGGTCGATATATATTATTATAGTCACATACATTCAGTTTAAATAGTCGCATAGAAATATTGAACGAAAACTGAATACGTGTTAACTTTGAAAAATCATAACTTAAAAACGAAAAATAACACCTCGTATTCTGATATATTATGTGAAAAAACCTCAGCAGGAAAAAATATAAAAAACATAGCACACTTGGTTCCAAAACGTTGTCAGCTATAAAAAATAAATATAATCAATAATTACGAAATAAAAAATCCATTTTTAATCAGAGTGTAATATTTTTTCAGACAATTCTAGCTCATTGGCTTTAATTTGATATGTCGATCATCTGAATCGGTTTAGTAGATCAAAAGTTATGATTTTTTGTAGTGGAAAAAATGGGAAAAAATGATGTTTCGGACCATCGGTTAACTTTGAAAAATCATAACTCACAAACGAAAAAAGCGCCTCCCTGGTTTCGAGATACATTATGTGAAAAATCCTCAGCTTTCCAGAAAAAATATAAAAAATTAAATAATAGAACAAAACTACCACTTTTGACGAAAATCTGAGAACCGCTATATCGGTTTGGCATGGAATGGCTGTATATAAAGATGTATTCATATAGATTTGCAATAAATCGGTTCCCTAGAACTGGAAATAACGTTGAAAAAAAAGTAGTTTCGAGAAAAACGCGTTTGAAGTTTGGACCAGATCGCACCAGAAGAGAATGCCGCGTGACTAAAATCACTATAACTCGGTAAATTATGAGAATCTCGAAAAATCTTTCCAAGGGCATATTCTTCTTAGACATATTCTAACTTAAAAAAATAATTTTTTCATTCAAGATTTCTAGAAAAAAGTCTGCTTGCTGGCTGGCTGTGAAAGAAAAATTGTGAATGGCTTCTTATATACCCAATAAGTTGAACTACATTCTCTCTCCACAGCGTCTGTAGACATTGCATCTGCATTTCGAGCGAATGAATTATATACGCACCTGATTCGCAATGGTAAGTAAAAAATGTACTCGCGGCTACATTAGTTACTCGGTAAGCACAACATGGGTAGATGAGCATAGAAATTAAAGATTTCTCGTGTTTCGCGTCCCATCCGTTGCGGACCGCTCACGAGATTACTCGTTTTCGCGTTTTTTCTTTATGGACTTGTGTCAAATTAGCGGATAAACGTATTTGTTGCGTGCAAGTTTCTGTTCAACGTCTTGCTGGATTTAATGAATAATGATTTATTTCAATTGAAATAAATTGATTGTTTATCAAGTACCAACCTTCAAAATCATGCTCATTAGATAGAGAATTGAATCATTCATCTTTCCATATAATTCATTTTTTTCTTGATCGTGACAGAGAGAAGTTATAGACTGAAACGTGAGCATGGGTCAATATAGGAAAATTTACAGAATTTTTAAAATCAAGAAAAGTTGTTCGAATAGAGTTATCGAAGTTATTTTACCTATCTTCCAGCCACAATTTTATTATTCGAAAAAGGGTATGAGAAAAGTTATAAGCCAAGTTGTATGGAAGAAATTGATTATGTTAAAGAAATTTGAAAAAAGTTATTTGAAAGAACCCAAAACACATTTTCGAGATAGTACTTATTCGATATAGAATAGTTATATTCATCGTTAGCCAAATTTCCGTTGGCCGGAAAAGAGTTTGAGAAAAGGTATGGGCCAAAATGTTTACAAGAAATTAATGAATTTATCGAAAATGGAAATAGAACTTTTTCACACTTGAAAAAAATGAAGGAACAGAGTGCGAAGTCGAAATTTTTAGGCGATTTTGGAAATGCTTCAAAATCGTGAACCCATATCAACGCATGAAGATGGGATATAAATCTCTTTAAAGCATAATTTACATGGATTTACACGGAATATATATCAGAGAAATTTGTATTTCGATGTATGTGGATGCAATGGATAAAAATATCGGGAAGAAATGAGAAATCGATTTCTTTCTGTTTTTTCGAAGATAGCAAATCCAATTAACGTCATCAACTATCTTTCATTTGATTTCTATAACGTTGTTGTGGGCTATTCAGTACTGAGATATTATGAACGAAAAATTTCGAATTCGTATTTGATAATAAATAGTTCAATAAATAATCATCGAAAATCAGTTTTGAAAACTCTAATAAATTCAATACACCCAGGATTTTTTTACGCAGGGGATAGAATTTTGTTATAATTTGTCGCGCTACACCATAGTAGGAGTACTTTGAGTATTTTCTCAAATTTTCATTTCCAAGCCTTTTGAGAATGGGGAAATAAAAGAAAAACTCATTTTTTCACTATAGCTCCATACAGGAGAATTATCTTATTATTATCTGAAAAAAATCACATATATCTATAAAAGGCGTATGAACACATTTAAATACGAATTATAGTAGTACTGAATCTCTAAATACTATAAAAAAATTCATTATTTCAAGACTTTTTTTAGTACTTAATTTTTTAGAAATTTATTTTTAAATTATATTTCTCGATATATCATAGTAAAGGGTGTGTCACATCAAATTGCATCACGGAAATAACGCTGTAGAAATTCGCCCAGTAGACCGATCCTTTTGAAAATTTTAGACAGTAAAATAAAAACTATTAAACAACTTTTGGCATTTTCTTTTTATTCATACTTCGTGCCCAAGCCCGTATGCTCGCACCTTCCTCTTTACCCCGTCCATAAGGTTCTGTACAACGTCAGGTTGTAGTTTTTTTGAACAGAAATCCATTATCTCTTGAAGTCCGCCTCCGATTTGACAACTTTTGGGTTCTTCCGGAGGGCCTGCTTCATAATCGCCCAATATTTCTCTATTGGGCGAAGCTCCTGCGCGTTGGGCGGGTTCATTTCCTTTGGCACGAAGGTGACCCCGTTGGCTTCGTACAACTCCAACACGTCCTTTGAATAGTGGCACGAAGCGAGATCCGGCCAGAAGATGGTCGGGCCCTCGTGCTGCTTCAATAGTGGTAGAAAGCGCTTCTGTAGGCACTCCTTAAGGTAAACCTGCCCGTTTACCGTGCCGGTCATCACGAAGGGGGCGCTCCGCTTTCCGCAAGAGCAGATCGCTTGCCACACCATGTACTTTTTGGCAAACTTGGATAGTTTCTGCTTGCGAATCTCCTCCGGAACGCTGAATTTGTCCTCTGCGGAGAAGAACAACAGGCCCGACAGCTGACGAAAGTCCGCTTTGACGTAGGTTTCGTCGTCCATTACCAGGCAATGCGGCTGCGTCAGCATTTCGGTGTACCGCTTCCGGGCTCGCGTCTTCCCCACCATGTTTTGCCTTTCGTCGCGGTTAGGAGCCTTCTGAACCTTGTATGTACGCAGGCCCTCCCGCTGCTTGGTCCGCTGGACGAATGAACTTGACAAATTCAGCTTATTGGCGACATCCCGGACCGAACTTCTCGGATCACGTCTAAACTGCTTAACTACGCGCTTGTGATCTTTTTCGCTGACGGAGCATCCATTTTTGCCGTTCTTCACCTTCCGGTCGATGGTTAGGTTCTCGAAGTATCGTTTTAGTACTCTGCTGACCGTGGATTGGACGATTCCCAGCATCTTACCGATGTCCCGATGTGACAACTCCGGATTCTCGAAATGAGTGCGCAGGATTAATTCACGACGCTCTTTTTCGTTCGACGACATTTTTCCAAATTTACGAAAAATTGACACTGAAGCCTGGCCAACGTGATCTATACACTCTTATCTGATTATAAGCGAAAGCTGAAGATATAATTCCTAAAAATTAAATTTCTACAGCGTTTTTTCCGTGATGCAATTTGATGTGACACACCCTTTAAGATGCACTTTCAGTATTTTTTTCAATTTTTTATATCAAAGCTATTGAGAATGGCGTGCTAAAAATTGAAAGGTACGTTCATTACCATAGATCCTATGGATAGGGATTCGAAAAATAGTCAAAATTTCTTCCTTTTTACTTTTTACTTTCTTACCCAGCCAGACCCTTTCCCCCGTACAACTTGTGAACGTTTTGGCCAATAACTTTTCTCATACCCTTTTCGGACCAATGAAAATTTGGCTAAAGATAAATAAAAATATTCTTTATCGAATGAGTCCGAATGAGAATGTGTTTTCGGTCCTTTCAAATAACTTTTTTCAATTTTCTTTAAAATAATTAGTTTCTCCCATACAACTTATTTTTTAATTAATTCGTTTATTTTTACAGGCTCAGTTACATAAGTTTTAAGGAGCCGAATCCTTAACTATATTTTTCTAAATATACATAAACAATTACCTAATTCTATGGTTAGTGAGATAGAAAACCGATTACTCGCGGTTGTCTCCCATACAACTTGGCCTTTAAATTTCTCAGACCTTTTTCCGATTAATCAAATAGTGGAAAATAGGTGAAATATTACTCTATCGAATAACTTCGAGAACTCTACAACTTTTTTTGATTTTCAAAATTCTGTATATTTTCCTATATTGACCCATGCTCACGTTTCAGTCTATAACTTTTCCCTGTCACGATCAAGAAAAAAATGAATTATGTGGAAAGATGAATGATTCAATTCTCTATCTAAGGAGCATGATTTTGAAGGTTGTTACTTGATAAATAATCAATTTATTTCAACCGAAATAATTCATTATTCACTAAATCTAGCAAAACGTTAAACCGAAACTTGCACGCAACAAAAACTTTTATCCGCTAAACTTTCATCTGCTAACTTTACACATAGAGGCGAATGAACTGCAAAGTTTAAAGCTTCTTAAAAACTAAGCAAAGCAAAAACTTGCAAGCAAGCAAACTTCACACAAGTCAAAACGTGCGGTCCCAGGCGTATGTCTTACATATTTCTTCCCGGTCCTTAAAGTAGCAAGTTGTGAACGCGAACTACCTGCGCATTCTGGGTTGTGGTTGAATCAGAATTCGGAGAACAAGAAACATTGGCGCATGTACAAAAAAAAAACTGTGCTGTTCCACTTTCGAGTATTTTGTCACAACATTAGACGGATTCCCTCGCAAAGTGATATATAATCACGAAAGAGAATTATGGAAAAAGAAACAAAAAAAAAATCAGTAGAAGACCATTCCACACAACCGATCGGGTGACTCTGACCACACCTAATATGCATTTTGAAATTCATCTGATTTGGCGCAATAATAAACAACAAAACGATCCGAATGGGAACTTTTTTCATGCTTGCCGCATCTGAATATTATTATAATTTGTCGCTGCCATTAATTACGGAAATATGCAAAGTTCCGCATTCCGGTTGAATCGATCACGTTCTATTGGCACCATTTTTTTATCTGGCGTCCGTCGCTGAGACAGGGACAAATTTGCAAGGATTTTTATCTCATCAACAAATAAGAAACAGTTACTAGACGGAGAAAGTTCTGCACACACTAAATCATTTCGGGCCACATCCGAAGAAAAAACCTAATCGGAACGAATCTAAGAAATAATAGCTTACCGTTTCTATAAGTCGGAAAGCAGTCATACTCGTACTGCTCGCTCATCAGCCCAGCTCCCAGCTGCTCCGGAAACATGTAGCAGCGGATTCCACCTGCCATCAGCAGTAGCAGCAGCAGCAGCAGCGACACCTGGAAGGGTGATAATCCTCCTGGCTTTGATCTAGTCGAATTCACTGCAAGCGCCATTTCGTTCAATCTGAAAGGTAGAGTAAGAAAGTTGATTAGGTATTCATTCCATTCCACGGTGCGGCGTTTGAGGAATTCTTAATGAGCCTCAGGCTTATCAAATTTCAGTGGGCAATGTACTGTGCGCGATAGAAACAAATAAGCATCAATTTTGGCTCCGTTTCCGGTGCGGCACTGATACCCACTCATCTGAAATGAGTCATAATGTTTCCATTCATGAGATTGCACTGTACATAATTTAGAAGTACACACTCATGTAGCAAAATTCCAAGACGTTGGAGTACTAGTAGGACGTAAAAATAATGCGTTGGAAGGTTGAATACAGCCAATGAGTGCCACCGTCAGTTTACATCCAGAATGGTTGAAATTAGTCCCAGAGAATCATTACCATTGAGATAGTAGTAAAATTGTAAACTACCGATAAGGAATAGTAAAGTGGATGGGGTTAAATAAACTACCTAAGTGACGCATGTGTGTAGAATAAATCGGAGGTTATTTTCACGACCGCTCTCAAAGCTTCCTGAATGCCGAAACCGTACCGCGCATTTGAGCTCGCTTACGCGTTGACTTGAATAAATTTGGGGCTATTTTATCAAATCTAAATATAGTTTATGAGTTTGTCTCCCAGAAAGAATATGGAGCAAACGTTTTTCGATCGTAAAACATTTGTGTGTTAGGAATTCAAGAGTAATAATAATAAACTACAATAAACGTGAATGGGTTAGAGATAAGCTTACCAGTTTAGATTATTTTCGCGGTAAACGTAACTAACTTGATTGAACAATAGTTGTTTATATTCGCAGCTTTCAAACAATAAAAATACGCACTAAAATCTACAGACACTCCTCACTACATTAACTTCAACCGCTTTCCAGCGAGATCATGTACCATACTGATTAGGATCGAATTTCACACATTAGGGAAGATAACACAAAGGAAAACAGAGCATAAAAACAAATAGGCGTACAATCTTTACGACTTTTATGCGACTCACCCAGCATTAATAAATATTCCAATTAATTCGAGCAATTTACCTTCGGCCGGCCGTACTTAATATTATCACCTCCTGCTGCCAATTGAGTGAACATGAAAACACTCCGAGAGCCGTGAGATATGGCTTTGAGTGATTGCTGCGAAATTAATCAGTTTGTTTTTAATTATTGACTCTAGCTAAATGTGCGTAAGTGCGGCGCAAATGATTGTGCGTTGCCAGTCGCATACAATGTAGAGTTATCAGAAGTGCGTTGTAATGAAAAAAAAGTTTGTCTGTATTTCGTTGTTTTAAGCGTTGAGTTTGAGTACATTTTGGCGCCATATTCGCGCACACGCATTATATCAAAGAACCCGGTAATTCACGAGACAAAGGAGTTTTGTTGCGCTATTTCGAGCTAACGAATCCCTTTCTGGCAGGGGAGGTGTAGCAACTGGAAGGATTGGGCTGACGTGTTTTTGTCACATGAACTACATAATCAATGTTTTGTTTTGATAGAGAAGATCTAATCGCAGTCAGACAGGGAGGTGACTTGAATTGTTGGAAAGCTATACAATACGTGACTGATAAGTATAGGAAACGTGTTTAGAAAATACAGAAGAGCCCCGATTATCCGCGAAATTGGGTTGCAAAGTAACCATGGATTGAAAAATCGTTGATAGTGTTGAACGCAAGAAAATGTATATGTGAGAACTACATTTTATAATCATATTTCATATTTTATATTTTATATTTTACATTTCATATTTTATATTTTATATTTCATATTTTATATTTTATATTTCATATTTCATATTTCATATTTCACATTTCACATTTCACATTTCATATTTCACATTTCACATTTCATATTTCATATTTCGTATTTCATATTTCATATTTCATATTTCATATTTCATATTTCATATTTCATATTTCATATTTCATATTTCATATTTCATATTTCATATTTCATATTTCATATTTCATATTTCATATTTCATATTTCATATTTCATATTTCATATTTCATATTTCATATTTCATATTTCATATTTCATATTTCATATTTCATATTTCATATTTCATATTTCA
This sequence comes from Toxorhynchites rutilus septentrionalis, assembly GCF_029784135.1. NCBI lineage: Eukaryota > Metazoa > Arthropoda > Insecta > Diptera > Culicidae > Toxorhynchites > Toxorhynchites rutilus. The sequence goes on from NC_073746.1 coordinate 6,378,148, forward strand.
TATTTCATATTTCATATTTCATATTTCATATTTCATATTTCATATTTCATATTTCATATTTCATATTTCATATTTCATATTTCATATTTCATATTTCATATTTCATATTTCATATTTCATATTTCATATTTCATATTTCATATTTCATATTTCATATTTCATATTTCATATTTCATATTTCATATTTCATATTTCATATTTCATATTTCATATTTCATATTTCATATTTCATATTTCATATTTCATATTTCATATTTCATATTTCATATTTCATATTTCATATTTCATATTTCATATTTCATATTTCATATTTCATATTTCATATTTCATATTTCATATTTCATATTTCATATTTCATATTTCATATTTCATATTTCATATTTCATATTTCATATTTCATATTTCATATTTCATATTTCATATTTCATATTTCATATTTCATATTTCATATTTCATATTTCATATTTCATATTTCATATTTCATATTTCATATTTCATATTTCATATTTCATATTTCACATTTCATATTTCATATTTCATATTTCATATTTCATATTTCATATTTCATATTTCATATTTCATATTTCATATTTCATATTTCATATTTCATATTTCATATTTCATATTTCATATTTCATATTTCATATTTCATATTTCATATTTCATATTTCATATTTCATATTTCATATTTCATATTTCATATTTCATATTTCATATTTCATATTTCATATTTCATATTTCATATTTCATATTTCATATTTTTATTTGTCTTTTAATGTTGCTTCGAGAATCGTAATTTTTTGTGAAACGTATTTGCTGGTTTGAAATTCGTATTGATGCTGTTTGAATTTCATATTTCATATTTCATATTTTTATGTGTCTTTTAATGTTGCTTCGAGAATCGTAATTTTTTGTGAAACGTATTTGCTGGTTTGAAATTCGTATTGATGCTGTTTGAATTTCATATTTCATATTTCATATTTCATATTTCATATTTCATATTTCATATTTCATATTTCATATTTCATATTTCATATTTCATATTTCATATTTCATATTTCATATTTCATATTTCATATTTCATATTTCATATTTCATATTTCATATTTCATATTTCATATTTCATATTTCATATTTCATATTTCATATTTCATATTTCATATTTCATATTTCATATTTCATATTTCATATTTCATATTTCATATTTCATATTTCATATTTCATATTTCATATTTCATATTTCATATTTCATATTTCATATTTCACATTTCATATTTCATATTTCATATTTCATATTTCATATTTCATATTTCATATTTCATATTTCATATTTCATATTTCATATTTCATATTTCATATTTCATATTTCATATTTCATATTTCATATTTCATATTTCATATTTCATATTTCATATTTCATATTTCATATTTCATATTTCATATTTCATATTTCATATTTCATATTTCATATTTCATATTTCATATTTCATATTTCATATTTCATATTTCATATTTCATATTTCATATTTCATATTTCATATTTCATATTTCATATTTCATATTTCATATTTCATATTTCATATTTCATATTTCATATTTCATATTTCATATTTCATATTTCATATTTCATATTTCATATTTCATATTTCATATTTCATATTTCATATTTCATATTTCATATTTCATATTTCATATTTCATATTTCATATTTCATATTTCATATTTCATATTTCATATTTCATATTTCATATTTCATATTTCATATTTCATATTTCATATTTCATATTTCATATTTCATATTTCATATTTCATATTTCATATTTCACATTTCATATTTCATATTTCATATTTCATATTTCATATTTCATATTTCATATTTCATATTTCATATTTCATATTTCATATTTCATATTTCATATTTCATATTTCATATTTCATATTTCATATTTCATATTTCATATTTCATATTTCATATTTCATATTTCATATTTTTATTTGTCTTTTAATGTTGCTTCGAGAATCGTAATTTTTTGTGAAACGTATTTGCTGGTTTGAAATTCGTATTGATGCTGTTTGAATTTCATATTTCATATTTCATATTTCATATTTCATATTTTTATGTGTCTTTTAATGTTGCTTCGAGAATCGTAATTTTTTGTGAAACGTATTTGCTGGTTTGAAATTCGTATTGATGCTGTTTGAATTTCATATTTCATATTTCATATTTCATATTCTTTCTCTTCTCTCTTTCTCTCTTGAAACAATTAGTCATTGCAGACAATTGTGCTGAACCACAGAAAATGTTTTTCTACGTTACGTAATAAAATAATATATTTTCGGATGTTTTAACAACGAGATGTTGCTTTTTATGACTTTTGATTAATGATTTTATTGTTTTTCATTATTTAATTATTATATTGATTCAAAGAATATTTTTTATGATTTTTTTAAGATCACTATCCAGATTTTGTGGTCTAGTCTAACCTGAAATGGTCCATTCTAATGACGAAATAAAAATTATTAAATTATTATTTTTTGAAAGGATCGATTCTACCAAATATAACAAATTCTGAGGGATCGTATAATTTTTTCTGTTGAATTGTGAAAACTCAAGAGATTGACACAATACGAGAAGTCCTGTCAATGGTCTCAATATCTTGAATAGTGTCCGTGAGCAATGTGATGAATATAGAGCCGAACGAGTTTGACGAAAACCAATCGATGTTCCAACAGTTTGTACATGCAATGATACCTACCTAAAATAATCTGTTTAATTATCATATGACATATTATAATTGCGACTAATTTTCGACAAGAGCGAAATATCGTTACTCAAAATTAAATGAACGGCTTGACAACATCAAAACTGAAAAGGTGTATGTTAAAAGGAATTTCTGAAAATAGTTGAATAGCAATTTTGAAGCTTCTAATAAACGAATAATTTTCAACGTAATAAAGGTAATGATTCTGATACCTGTAATGTGGAAATAAAAATGAGAGAAAAAAACCCTATTTTCGCGATGAATGTGTCTGGGGCTGGGGACGACATTCTTGTTTTTGATCAATATGAAACTATATGAAGTAATATATTTTTTTTCAACGATTTTTATTAGGAAGTACGTGCCCCAAACCTAATAACCAGTAGGGTACCAAAAAAAAAAAAAAATATTTATTGTAAATTGCGTGGTACAAAAAGTAATTGAAATTCCAAAATAAATCTCACATTTAAAAACACGTATGATCACATTCATATGAAAATAAACGTTACACTGGGTCTTAAAATTAAAAACAAAACAAAATATCTAAAAACCAAAAAAATATAAATTAAAAAAACTTTAAAAAATATGATCAGCACAAATTCCTTAAAATTCAATAAAAAATTCACACAAATCTAAAAACACGTACGAAGAGAAATATATACGAAAATAAAAATAATGGATCTGAATATATTTTTTTAGAATTTCAAAACGACTGAAAAAAGGAATTTTCTACAATTTTTTAACGATATGGATGTTTTTTGTCAACTTGTCTTGAGAGTTGACAGCACCATCTCAGATTGCAGTGAAACGTCGGGGGTTTAAAGACATTGGTCGTTCAAGCAACTTTACATACTTTAAACCTTTTAAAAAAATTAGACTACTTTTGGAAAAGGGCCAAAGTTTTTTTTCTTTCTTAAATAATAAACAAATAACTCAAAAACAATTGGACCTAAAAGATTTTGGTAGAAGAAAGAAATGTGAAAAAATGTTTACATTTTCATTAAAAAAATATTTAAAAAATACAACTATTATAAATGTTGTTTGAGGTCAAGTAAGGGAGATAATATATTCGGCAAAATTTTAGATAATGTTAAAACATGGACATTTGTCGAAGGCGTTCGATTACTTATAACTTTTGAAATATATGGCATTTTTGCTTGGAGACTCCACTGAAACTAATGTTTTACTCGTAACATTTTTGTGTGTAAATTCTCAGGACAAGTCATTGACATGTTTCTAAATAGGAAAAAGTTTGCAGAACATGTCAACCTCAAGAATTTGCACATAATAAACGAGTTAATCATAATTACGAGTTAAACATCATTGGTAATTTTGCGAAGAAAATATGAAAAAACTATTGTTTGAGAAACTCTTTTCCCTTCTTTCGATGTATGGATGACTTTTTGGATATTGTATGGAAAAACACATTTTTTCAGAATTTAAAAAACTGTTTTTGAGAAAAAAATAATCGTAGCTTCTAAAATGATGTTTTGTATTTTTTTGAATTTATTTTGAAATTTTTGAATGGACATTTAAATAATCTCCTAAATAATTTCCTACATAGTTAGAAAAAAAACAAATTACAAAAAAATCTAACTTGAAAACTATAAGACCTAATCAAAATTGTTTAGAGAACGAAATGTGGGAAACATCGCAAATATTAGAAAACACGTACAAACATATTTACAAAAATAAAAAAAATAAAATTTCGAAATTTTCTTTGTACCGTTAAATGTGCTAAAAGCTGAAAAAATCACAAATATCTGAAAAATGTACAAGTTAACATGAAATTTGTTGATATCGTCCACAAAAAAAAAATACAAAAAAAATTAACATTTTTGGTGCTTCGAAATTTAAAAAAAATATATATATTGAAGTCCCTTCTTTTATTTTCGTATCTAATGCTGTTCGCATGTATTTTTTAGATTTGTGTGAATATTTTTCAGAATTTTTCTTCGTATTTCTGTAGTTTAGGCATTTAAAAATATACCCTAGGAAAGACTTATCGAAACTCCTATTATTTACTGAGTTAGAGTAATTTAAGTGATGCGGTATCTAACCATGAACTTCAAACGAGTCTTCTCGAAACTAGTTTTTTCAAACTGGCGTGCACGATATTTCAAGTTCTACTGAACCGATTTATGTCGAATTTATATGGATACTGTCTGCAGACATCTATCTATCGCATGAACCTTTAAAATTTGTGATTTAAAATTTTATCATTTTTAAAAAATTAAGAAACGTAAGAAAACACGTTTTAAACCGCATTTTGTTTTTCAAACGGCCGCCATTTTGTCAAAAAAGATGTTTCGACTTGTCCGAGGTTCATGCGATCACCGCATTATTACTGATTCAGAATCTGTTTTATTTACGCCATGACACAACTTGTTTGAGCCCTCTCACTTAATCAGCTCTTAAATATTCCAAATATGAATATTTATTCTCCGTTCAATTTTTTTTTATTGTTAAAGCATAGATGAACAAACAATGATATAATGGATAGTAAAAATATTCTTTTTTTACGGAGCTCGAAAAACGTCCGAAATTCGCGTCTCTACACTAGAATATCCCCTTATGAGATTTGCGCGGAACAAATGAAAATATTTTATTTTTTTTTGGTATTTGGAAATTTAGAAAAAAGTGTAAAACCAAAAATGTCAACCCAAACCAAAAATGTAAAACCAAAATTTTGAAACATCCAAATTATTTGAATTTTCGATGAATTTTTTTTCTGGAAGATACGTTGCGACAGACACACCATTGTAAAATGTACTTTCGGTATTTCTTTTTCAATTTTTTATCTAAAAGCTATGGAGAACGCCGTGAAAGAATAAACGAAAAAGTACTTATGATGAATCATGTAGGGAATCATTAAAAAAAACTTCATAGTGGTGCATATTTTTCGAAGACAGTCATAGTATCAACCGAATCTTCATTAAAATATTAAATTTTACGCGTGGTATACAATATTTTATTTTCGATAGAAAAATAGAAATAGTTATATCAATCGTTTCATTTGAATGAAAATATTATATTTGATGAAAATGTAAAAATAATCAATCGTAGACATACATAACTTGATCAAGTGGCAATTGAAAAAAAATCGAAAAATTACTTATCATTAAAGATACTTATTGTATAAATGGAAAATAGTCAGAAATTCGACTAGAAAGTATTCTCATTTTGTAAAACATCCGAAAACAAACCGTATATATTTTTATTTTCGTATTTTGTAACTGTCAGTCCCAGCCAGTCACCGTTTTCCTACAGAAAAGCCTGTATGGAAGCCTGTTCAAACGACAAATACCATCAGCCATCAGTTGACAAAACTCTTCTCTTCTAACCAATATCGCGCGATCATTGGCTACTTTGATGTACGGGCATGTTTCACTCATATGGATCTCTTCTCACTGTATCCCATCCATTCGATTGAATAACCACACCTCCATTCAAGCCGCTTGTCTTGCTGTTATTTGTGATTTACGTCTGTCCCCCATGAGAAGGAGTATTAGGTGGAGCAGATGGCAGAATTTGCGAACGTAGTGTGCGTGATAGCATGCGCTGCCATAGCTACTTTTCACATTGTGACGTTGATATTTGTGTTAATGTTCAATTGTCTTCCCCATCCATATGAAAATGCTTACTTCGGCAAGTTTTTTATCACATAAAAACAGATCTTTTCGTGGAGTTCCCACTGAATATGCATATAATGTGACAGTTTGCAGCGGATATTCGTGAAATGATGTCGGAAAAGATGAATAAAAGTGATATTTTTGTGTGTCATTTTCACTCTCTCAGCTTTTTCGAAACAAAAAATTTTTCGTTATTTTCGCGGTGATGGGATGATATTTTGAAGGCTCCCAGTACGGGTGTATGTGATTTGAGGAAAATAGTTTACAATTAAGCAACATTTCATTGAAAATTCTGCTATTTCCAAGGACTGGGAATAGCAGAATTTCAATGATGGAAGTATGTCACAATACGATTATCATCTATTAAAAAACAATCAGTTACAAGATTTGATGAGAGTTTTTTCTCATGACATCATCAAGTTGTGAGTTATTTAAATATTGTTTCGTCTCTTCCATATAGATTCTATATTGAATGCAAATAATGACAACACCATATTTTGTTTACCAATAAAAATATACTCTGCCTACTGCTCCACCTCATATGTACCTCATTGATCTGTCCCTATCAATTGAACTAGTGACCGACACTCAGTTGACATCCGACGATGCATTGGTATGTTTTCAGAGAAAAACAGAGGAACAACTGGCGAGAGTGAATTTTTTATTTCCAAAAATTCCACTTTCTAATTGGTTGAATCTGAGCTCCCCGAATTGTGCCAACCAAATCGAGCAACTAACGTAGCAGCGAATCAGAATTTTAATACACCTAGGTTTTTTTTTACGTGAGGGATACGTACCTCGTGAAAGAACCGCGTAAAAAAACCGCGTTTATTGGAAAATCCGCGTAAAAAAACGCGTTAGGTGGAAAATCCGCGTAAAAAAACTGCGCTAATTGGAAAATTCGCGTAAAAAAACCTCGTAAAAAACCACGCAAAAAAAACCGCGAAAAAAAACCTGGGTGTATATCCAACTCATTGCGCAAAAAGACGGGTTGGTGATGTCGGGGACATAACCGGAGAGACGTAGGACTACACCAAGGGGTGTCCATTATTGGAGCACAGATCCTAGAATGACCAACTTTTCATGTACAAAATTACAGAAAAAAAAAATCAAAGGATAAAATAAAACCTCAGCACTCAGCAAACACTCAAACGCTATTCTTACTATCGCTATCCTCAGATACGAAAAAATCAAAATTTGTCGTGCAAATGTCGTGCGGTGCAAATGTTGTAGGGGTTATTGTTCAGCCGGCAACGAACACACACTTGATGGCAAGTATATCGTAATAGGAATTTACCGTCTGGTATCGTGATATGGCTTTGCACTCCTCATGAATAACTGTGTACTAGTCAAGTCCTTCATTTAATACCCATACTGATGGGGCTTTGAGAAAATATGTAATCCGCCATTTTGTAGCTTATGTAGTTTTATAATGATTGCAGAGATAAAGATGTGTTCCAAATTTCAGATCAACCGGTCAACAGGAAAGTGGTCAAATTTCAATTAATGTGCTACATACACATACAACATACAAATATGTCACAGCTATATAAAACCGTTTTAAAACTCCAGCATTCTATCAAATCGAGCGCGATTAGCCACTCATTCGCCCGGCGCGACGCTTCCACCGCTTTTAACACACTTCGATATGCTCTCTTGCTCCACATCCCATTGAAACTCCTGTCTCTCACTCTTGCGGTATCGCACCGCATACATCCCCGGAAAATGTAGCGATATCTGTCATGCTGAAAATCAATTTCAAGATAGCGTCTTTCCTGCTTGGCGTCCGATGATAGAATGTGGCCAAGCCCCACCATCGCTCACTTTATATAGCCATATAGTTAAGGTTGTAGCGACCGCCTATATTTATTTATAATCTCTTTTTTGTCTCCCTCCTTCGCCTTGCCCATACGTCTCGCCCGTACCCGTGGTTGCTTGTAATGAATTGCTGTTTGCTGCGGGAGCGCAGACAAAATGTATGGGAAAGACCAATTTCTTCCAATTTTCCATCAATTTGAACTTGATATGAGCTGAAAAACCGTAATGTGTAGCATATAAAAATTGCTGAGGATATTTCCTATCAATGTGTGTATTTGGAACCAAAATCCATTCATTAATTGAGGAAGTATTAGCGTTCAAAAACTGAACACTTTTTTACACCAAAATATTGAAATGGGCCCCTATATTGAAAGGTTAGACGTAGTCCTACGTCAAAGAATAGCAGCTGGACATCGTGTATGTTTCTATTCACGGCAAAAAAACCGTCATTTTCTGTACTCCTATTTACTGAACGGACGTGCGAATGCTGAAGTTATTCTCAGAATATTCACAAAGTAAGCATAGTGCAGAGCGCAAGAAAGACGCGCAAAAGCAAAGTATGAGAGAAGTATTGATGTGACTCCTTAATTATCATTTATTAATTTGACTCGCTCTAGTGGCTTTTTTTTTTGTCGGTGAAGCTCAACATTTGCGACTGACACAAACGAATGTACAACCAGCTTTTGAAAAGTGGCACTTTTTTGCGGGGATTTTTTTTTCTTCAGAACAACTTGATTGATTGACAGATTAGTGAACGTCTTACTGTTTGGGTTGCATTCCAAACGGTGCGCTTTTGAACCGCCTTCTCATCGGAAGAAAACTTGTCTCATTTTCTGAACAAATCGTTTGTAGTCCTGTCCTTTTTTGGACGGCAGCCATTCACTTTGGTGTTGACAATCGTTCAAGCTACCTGTTGCGACAAATTGGACCCAATCAAAATAATCGATATTATCCCATGGAAGTTTTCATCGTGGGAACTGAGGTAACCTAGAATGCATATTAAATTGATACGTAGACACCGTCTTCGATAGCGCAAATTAGCAAACTATGCGCCGAACGTTCCATATGTGAGACTCTATTCTTCGAATCACTTCATCAAGAAAGCTTAACGTAAACGAGATCTTTTTGGCGAAAACGGAAAGAATCGGATTAGGAAGATAAGGTAGAAGATGGATGGCTCTGGTTTAACGCTACTCGGAGAAAGTCGTTATTCGAAAACAGTTAAGAATCGGGAATCATTTGTCAGGATTAGTTTACTCTACTAGCGATGGGAACAAAACGAAAAGGATACCCTGTCAAAATTTGAATAAGCTGCAAATCGGTGTCTCTCGATTCCCACGCAAGCTGAGTTCGAAAAGAGTCCAGCTTTATTATGCTACTCACAAGCTCTATTCATTCGTGCGAAACATAGGTTCATCTATGCTCATATTCAATTTGGCTAAATACAACACATTAAATTGATGGAAAACTTCCTGGCACTGCGCCGAAACTGGTTTGGCCTACCGCACGCTATTATCACCCCGCCCGAAGTTATCCGGCAATCTGCTGCACCAAACCACTATCAGGAGATACAAACTTAACCAGAAAAGAAAAACAAAATAAAACACAACCGGATTATCAACTGTGTGGGCAAAAAATGGTCTACGTCGAATGACCACAATAACGCGCGAGATATTCCGTTAAAAAACCTGAGATGACGCTGTGTGACTGGAAATAGACTTGCGATGGATTTTATTACTTTATTGGCGCACATAACAATTCACGAAAGGGGAGATTTTAGAGTATAATCTTTCCTCTAAATTCCTTCGTTTTCGGGAGGCTACGCTCACCTTGGCATACTAAAAATGCACCGCGAGTCAAGTCCAGACACTCTATAGTTATGATCGTTCTTCGCGTCTTTTCTTTCTCACGTTACTTACCTCCAATAAAATCCGAAAAATCCTAATCCCCGATCTGGAAGCTTGAAGCCGATCACCGATTTCGTTTCACAGGCAAGATGTGATGTAACAAGACAATGGTACACATGTTTATTATTTTTTGTTTATCTAAGTGTGCATTTCGTTTTCCCTCCCAAATTGCTGCCTGCATGGAAACTGCATCGTTCTGTTTGATGAAATTTTACTGCTGAATGGATACACCATGAAAATCATGTTGTTCTAAATTCTAATTTGGGGAGCGGTGAAGAGAAGGTACCATTCGGTGGCTGTATGTGAAGATCACACAATCTTCTCGAATGCTACGAGGAGAATATTAACATATCTCATTTGGCGTTATGCTTCCCTAAGCAGAATTTATTTTTGCGCTCATATCTGTGCTCTATCTGAGCTTCAGATTTTGTGGCATCTTCGGGTTACATTCAGACAAGAAAATGAATATTTTGCAACAGAGATCACATGCAAAATGAACGAAAAACTAATCTATCCAGATCAACAACAAGAAGAAAACACCAATTGAGAAAACATAATTAACAATTTGACGAAATATAATTAGCTCGCGAAAATTGAGAAAAAACGGAATTGAGCGCTTATTTCACCTCACCGCTTGTTGTAGCTATGCTATCTTCATATTCGTTCAGCATGTTTGGCTGAGTGCGGGAGTCGTCGTTTTCATTCGGCGTGCGCGTTTTCAATTCGATTAGAAATATGAAACCTTTTGCGGGGAAATATGGACACCCCAAACTCACTACCAAACAGGTCGAGACCAATTAACAACGGTTGCAACGGTTTCTCTGCTACTGCCAAATAGAGTGGGTCATTCCGAGCAGGGTCGTCGCGAAAAAAGAGTGTTGCCAATGGACTTGTCTAATGTTTTGGGTTACCTTTTATGATGAGACGTCATCGTGAGATGACTGGTTCTAATATTTTGTGGTGCATGTGCATATCTTTCGACTACATTTATAGTATCAATCGAACTTTTAATCAAAGGTTACATTTTACTTTTGCTGTACAATATTTTATAATCAAGCGTAGAACTTGAGCTTGAACTTGGGTAGACTGTACAATTCGTAGTTGCTCTCCATGATTGACCTGAACCACCCAAATTGCACAAAGAATACACAGAATGATGCTTGGGACTAGCAAATCATTCTCCTTGGGCAATTTTCGGTGATTCGAGCTTTAAATTGTCAATAAAGACGCCTGCCACGTCCTTACAGTCACCAGGGGAAGGGAAGGAATGTTAGTATGACATTCGCCGCCCGAAGGCCAGAAGGGTCGCCTCTATAGCGTGGTTCCCTAGCGTTTATCAAGGAAGGGATAATTGTTAGTGGGAAGGGGTGAGAATCAGGATTCACTGCAGTAAGTGATGTGATTCTGTGCACACGGTTTTCAATCATTCGACAAAACGAAATCGAATGTATTTTATAACACGGCGGTCCTCGATATTTTATGATTCGTTGGGATCGAACTTTTTGGTCAACTTTTGAATATTTTTCACACTCGTGGCGGAGGATGTCCACATTTCTATAATAAAACGTATCGACGATATATTTCACGACGCGATTTTTAAATATTCCACCGTTGGGAACCTGAGAAGGTCATCGGGGACATACGTCCATAATCATACATACCGACGATATATTTGATTTTCCACACATCCGAACACCCCATGGCGGAGGATATCCGTAGGCAACTTGACACGGTCACCTGGAAAATACCTCTAGAAATATATTTCGCGTTGCATTTTTTTTGTTTTTTACATATTCGATCACCCGACGGCGGAAAATATCCATGGGCAACCTAAAAAGATCACAGCTCACATAGTTCTAGAATAAAACTTATCGACGATTTTTTTTTTGCGTCTCAATATTTCTTAGGCGTCGTGCACAAATTACGTAACGTGATAAGGGGGGGAGGGGGGTCGAGGTTGCGTTACTTTCTGTGTAGTAGAGATAGGAAATTGCGTTACGTAGGGGTGGGGAGGGGGTCCGGATTTTTTGCGTTGCGTAATTTGTGCACGACGCCCTATAATATTTTATAATCAAGCGTAGAAATACATAACCTGATCATGTGAGCAGACAAATGAATTGAAAACGACAAGACGATTTTTTTTCAGAACCTTATGAAATGATGGATTTTTGACAATTTATGCAACCAATGCGTGGTATTTTGACATTTAAAATTTAAAAAACATACACTCCATTGAAAGACCCTAACATATCGATTCTTTAACATTTACACGAAGACAATGTGAAAATTATCATAAATATGAAGCAAACATTACAAAACAATATATTATGTATTTTGTTAAATTACCTGACATAATTAACACTAGAACTACCAACATAATCTTTAATGTTCTAATACCAAAATTGCTTAAAAACTACGTCAATCCGCCAGCCAATCAAAATTTGCGGAAAAATTACTGCTTCTAAACCACAACATTTGGGAAATGGCAAATTTTTAGAATTTTGTAATATATTGTGATGCAATTTTATTTTCTCATTGGCAGTTGCTGTATACGGTAGAAATAGGTTATGTCGAAATCAGTGCAGTTGAAATATTCACAATATTGTGGATAATTAGGTTGATTTTAAAAAAAATACAGTTATAGTAGTTTGCAGTGTAAGTAAGTTGTGAATATTTGTATTATATTGAGGGGACAAAATATCAATATTCTAAATATATATTTTTATTTAGTTATAAAACTCAACCCTAAAATGCCGAGACGCCCGAACATATCTATAGTTTTAGAGGACGTAACAGATTCTAGAGAAGACTTTTCTGATATCGATCAAGGTGTTTATGAAAATAAATTCTGAAATTTGACCAGTATCTGAAATATAGAAGATCAATCATAAGAAAAAATGTTCGTTTCCTCAGAGACCAATAGTAAAGAGCATCGATTTACGTAGACCAAGAAGAATGTTGATACTGACGTCATCTTCGGATGAGAATGATCATCAACAAGCTGAAATTTCTGCTGATGGAACTATCTGCACAGAAAGCTGAATGCACTCCAGGAATGATATAAATAAACAGCATATTCAAAACAATAATTTGAGGGGTGGAGTATGTGTATATGTGAGAATACGTAAGTATGTGTGTGAGTATCATCACTCCTTACAATCGTCATACCCACAAACGCATGAAAACGGAAGCTACGAATCGTTCATTTGGCATAGCATAGCATTTTGTAATTTTGGTAAGGTGTGCGATGAAGTATTGCTCTAATTTACTCTAAACTTTGATCGATCGGTTAGAAAAAAACGGTAGAACGTATCAATATGAAATTTTCACAGGAATTCAGGGGATACACTATGATAAAAATTTATCTGCTAACATTCAAATTACAAAATTTATACAAAATTCCAAAAAATATTTGCAAAATTACAGAGGATTTTTTAAAACACGTAAACGTAATTTTGACTTTTTTTTGAAATTGGTGCAAAAAATTTAAATAATTTTTTCGCCAAAGCAACAAATTACCTCTCCACGAAATTAATTGGAGTTCTCAAAACTACCTTTCCGTTTGCGGTGCGATAATTATTTATTGAATTATTTATCATCAAAAATTATGGGGTAACTTTTCATTCAAATAAAAATATCTTTTTTTCTAGGTCCTACATGAATATTATAGGAATCAAATGAAAGCTGTTTAATAAGATTAATAGGATTTGTTATTGAGTTTGTAACGCCACAATTATTTGTGAAACCTGAAATTGTTTTTTCAATGTGTTTCCATAGTTTATAAGTCATATTTTGTATTGATATAACTGGTTCTATTGTTGTTGTTAAATGTAAAAACATTGTGCAACCTACTAACCCTTACCTTTGAGGAGTAAACCACTGGGGAACATTGAGTGACAGCGAGAGATCCGGAAAGTTTAGACCATCAAAGAAGAGGAAATAGAGAGAGAGAGAGAGAGAGAGAGAGAGAGAAGGAAAAAGGAAGGAGCTCAACGGTTCGAGGGAACTTGGACTTTGACTGTGGAGAAAAACGGAAGCAAGAATACGTTGCGGAGAAAAAAAGAAGAGTTTTTAAGAAAGCATAGCGGAAGTTAACACGTTGAGAAGAAATACGTAGTCGACTGAGAAAAGTGAAGAAGGAGAAATAGGAAGCGGAAATAAAGTGGTTGAGAGTGGAAAGTGTGAAAGATTGTGTAGAAGACGCCCACCTGATTCATCATCCCGAGGCGTTCGAAGCCAGCGAATTCTGGGTTGGAATAGAACACCCACGTTTCATCCATACATCACCAAATTGTCCCCAAGAAGGAAAGGTACCAGGTACGTCAACTCCTCCTCTCCCATGCCAACGAAGTCATCAACGGGCCCCAACTTGCGACATCCGGCACCTCATCGATTAACCCACGTTTTGTTCGATAAAAAAATCACATATATCCATACGATTAACCTTCTTTCGAATCACTATCAATCTGTCCCAGAACCAGTGCGCATTGGAAAAGGCGGATTTAGGTTTCCGTTCGGGAAAATACGGGTTGAAGAATCCTCCCGAGGTCGGTGGCCGACCCTGAGAAAATATTTAAAAAAAGAGGTGAGCTAAGCTGGGCAGGTTTCGCGGTGTAAGCCGCGAGAAACTTTCAAGTTGGTTGGCAAAAAATTGTGTTAGTCTACCCAAAGTTTGAAAAAACAAAAGGAAAACGATTTTTTATTACTTCCTGATATTTTTGTCCACTACATCTATATACACCCAGATAAAAATGTGTTCATTACATATTCCAAAACAAGAAAGTTTAAGCTTCAGAACGATGTGCATTTCATCTTCATACATTGATTTTTCAAGAAGTTACATTATTTCAAAAATCCTTTTGCACTTTGCACTTTTTTTTTCCTAACTTTTTGTCGAGTGTATATATAAATAAAAATACAAATTAAAATACTATATTTCATGCAAATAGATGTAGTCATCATGTACTTGCAATATTAGGATGGAATATATTTTATTCTCTGTAAAACATTTTGCATTTTTTTACATTTTGATTTTTTACATTTCAAAATGACCGGTTTGGTAGAAATAAGTATATAACAACTGTCGGTAGTTTTAGTGTTAATGAAAGTGCATAAATCTGATAAATTTTGATTCTGAAACGTCAAAAGACGAAAAAGTATGTAAATATCGTGAAAATATGATCTTCCTTCCTCGTTAGATTGGAATACGAGGAAACTGAGTTTGAGCTTGAGCTTGGGTAGACTGTACAATTCGTAGTTGCTCTCCGTGATTGACCTGAACCTGTGAAAATGCACAAAGAACACACCAAATGACGCTTGGTAGTAGCAAATCATTCTCATTGTGCATGTTTCGGTGATTCGAACTTTAAAGGCCGTTTTATATTATCAGGCACGTAGCGTAAACGGCACGTACTGACACCGGCAGACAAATACATGATGTATTCATATCATCAGGCATAGCAACTTCTCTGTACCGACCGGCAGCGCAGACGGAACGGAGAAATGCTACTGGTGATTGAACCGATGTCGTACCGAAGAGCGACGAACGCACCCACACCACAAACTTCGACGTTGGGTTTGTATGTATGGTGCTACTCGCCCATGTAGTTCGTGCCCGGCACCGGCAAAATATTCTTTTCGAGAATTCCTTCATGCGTTTATCTGAAGCGTGCTGTGTATGCTCGGAGCCGTTCCGCTATATATACGCATCCACATTTGAAACACACGCAATAATATTTGTCTTGCATGAAACGTGCCGTGCCGGTTACGCTACGTACCTGATGATATAATATTACCTTAAATAGTCAATAACGACGCCGGCCACGACCTTACAGTCACCAGGGGGAGGGAAGGAACGTTAGTATGATATTCGCCGCCCGAAGGCCAGAAGGGTCGCCTCTACAGCGTGGTTCCCTAGCGATTATCATGGGAGGGACAGTAGTTAGTGATGAGAAGGGAGAATCAGGATTCGGTAAGTGATGTGATTATGTAAATGCGAACTATCTACTACTCAATACATTAGAATACGAGGAAATTCAATACATTTTCTGGATAATTTTTGTTGAACTATATTGAAAAAGGGATTTATTCGGAGGAGGAGTTTTGTTCAATTCAAAGATCCAAAAATCTGAAAATCCAACGATCTGAAAATTTAAAGCACTGAAAATCCAAAAATTTAAAGATTCTAGGATCGAAAAAGCCAACGATCTGAAAAGCCAAAAAATCTAAAAATCCTTGTATCCAAAAATCTAAAGATCTGAAAATATAAAAATCCCAAAATCCTAGAATCCTAAAATCGTAACATCCTAAAATCCTAAAATCTTAAAATCCTAAAATCCTAAAATCCTAAAATTCTAAAATACTAAAATCCTAAAATCCTGAAACGCTAAAATCCAAAAATCCTAAAAAAAAATCCTAAATTCAAAAAATCCAAAAATCCGAAAATTCAAAAATTTAAAGATCCAAAAATCCAAAGCTCCAAAAATCCAAAAACCTTAAAAAAAAAAGTTTCAAAAATCCAAAAATTCAAAGGTCCAAAACCCTAGGATTTAAAAGTCCTAAGATCAAAAGATCCAAAGATCCAAACATTTTAAAATCCTAAAATCTTAAAATTCATATATTCAAATTCTGTTGAGATGTTCTACTCCTGGGTATCCTCAGCGGCCGGATGATTAAATATGTGAAACATTCGAAAATTCGTGAAACAACAGATAACGAAATATATCGTCGGTTCATTTTATTGTTGAGGTGTTATCCTGGTTGCTAGTCAGGGTGAACTGAAGACTACGCCATGAATGTCCACTTTTAGGAGAAACTTCTGATTTCAACTAAAAGTCAATCTAGAAAAATGCACTCATTTTGTTCAAACTACGTATGTTTATAACATTTGGCACAGTTTCAGACACTTTTTGACGTAGAACTACGTCTTTCATTAAGGGTGTCAAATCAGAAAACAGGTCACGTTTTTATGAAATAAAGTTAGCGTTAATAACTATTTTTGCCGCGAACGGATTTTGGCGATTTACATACTAAACGAATCGGAAATTCCGTAAGATTTGTTTAATATGTCATACAATAGAATCCCTGGTTAGTAAATGGTTAAAATTCATGAAAACTTTAAGCGTTTCTATTTTCCCATACATTTGTTCTGTCCATTTGTGTACTTTCCCGAACAGAGATATCAATAACGAGCAACTCATCGACGACCAACGAAGGGAAATCGTTGGATTTGAAGTCTCCGTGAACAAAGGAAAAGTAGAAGAATGAAGGGGAATACTTGCCTAGAGTATAAACAGTGGATCTCGCTGAGGCAAACTTTCATTCGGCATCGGACTGTTTAGTAATCCAGTTCACTTTGCTTTCGCTGCGCTTCGATCTAAGATTGGACCCCACCAGTGGTAATCCAACTTGGAAATCGTCGTTTGATTTTTCGGTTCGTTTTTCGCGTTATTCGTATCGTGTGTTCTTCTTTCCGCGTCATAAATTGGACGCTTCGCGTAGTGTGCGATGAGCAAGAAGAAGAGGAAGGCAGGCTCAAGCCCTGCAGAAAACGAACGCATTGCCAGGGACAACAAAATTTCGAGGTAAGCGTCATCTAATGATGCACGCGATGTTGGTGCAGTGAAAAGCGCTCGCACTGAACCGAGCCTTCGCAAATGTGACACCGCACCGAACAACAGCGAAGTAGGCGATTTCGGCGCGTCGGTCGAAAATGTAAACGCCCAGGCAGCAACCAAAATCAAGCTCCCCCCGCTGGTAGTGAAGGCGGTCGCTCTTGATAAACTCATCAGCGAATTCGCATCAATGGGTGTTACAGCAGAGTACAAGCTGTGTGGCATAATTCAGTCTTTTTCCAAGCAGTTAACATTGTTTATTTTCCGTCTTCATAAGGGCTTCGTTGGTGCCTTTGAGAATGCATCAATGCATTAAACTGACGTCATGGCGAAGCAGACGTTAAGGTTGTGCACCAAAAAATTATTTGGGAATACCAAACATCTTGAATGTCTTACTGGAATGAAGTTATTTGGGTTCGTGTGCCAGTCGCAAAACTGCCTTCAACTAGGACTCCATTTGCGTCAATATTGATCATAATGAAGCATTGCTACTGTTTTCGAGGTTGTTATTAACAAAAAGAGTTTATTTCTCTTGTTTAGTCATCAAGAAAGTAAATGTTCTGGAATTTTGTATGTGATAAGGTTTCGCTTACCAGTAGCAAAACTTCCTCCACTAAGGGTGACAGCTGTGCTTCTCTCGAGCATGAGAAAGTAAAGCAACTCTTTTCGAAGCCAGTAATATTAACAGAAGCGTTTCTTTAGAGAATAGCGCAAAATGATGAGAAATGTTTATATTGCTTGTAGTTTCAAGCCTCCAATGTATGGCTCTGTATGCATGCTATGGTGAACGCTTGTTTGGCGCTTGGTTTACGCTGAGTTTGTACGAACGATATCTAGAGGTGCGATTCCTTTGAGGCAATACTAAATAACATGTAGCATGATATTTGATACTTGCAAGTGTTGTCATTGTTGTTGTTTACATGCGGTGCCAAAGATATATTGATGTAGTTATGAGATATGGAATAATGGTGCTGGCGCAACATGTATATAATCGACTGTAGCCGAGTCTATGTCAATTTCGAAAAAGGCCACCGGAATAGTGTTCGAGGTAAATTTTCAATATTTCAATTTCGAATATAGAATAATATTCGAAGGTATAAACAACCGACTTATATAAAATAACAGCGTAGTTCTACGTCAACAATGCGGTCGTATCTTGGACACAACCTCCTATAATTTTTTTTATTTCGAACTTTTTAAAATTTTGCCGAATATTTTTGAACCGTGGATTTTTCAATACTTTTGCACCGTTGTAACGATTTTTGATCTTTCATATCAAACTAGCTGACCCGGCAAACGTTGTTTTGTCATATAAATTGTTGCTAGTGTATATGTTGTTTGTTCAAGAAAAAAATCAATATATTGATAATGTGTTTAAATGTTTTAACCATCTATAAAATCGATCAAATATGATCGATAAAATAGAACGAATGATACGATTTGAGCGGAAGGGTGTTTGATGTTTATGCTGCCGAAACTGACGGTGCGCATCATCATTCGATAAACAAAGTGAAATGTTCGTGACTCATGTGTTCATAGTTGTAACTGTTTCATTAACGTAACTGACATGTTTGATTTCCTAAAAGTTAAATGTGAAGTGATAAAATGATATATTTTTGTCGTGAGATAAAAAAAATAAAAATACAGAAAATCAATATTAATATCATTGAATTGCTGTCACGTTGGTGAACAATAATTTCAGACCCGAAAACAATTTCAAAATTTGAATGAAAATCCTTACTCGAAGTTGTTTAAATACTTAGAAGACATAGTCCTGAGCTAACATAACTGTCTATCTATAAATCTCGTGGCATTTCCTCCAAAACTTTATCCATTATTTAATATCATTATCGGAGACTATTTTTGTTCAAGATTTTTGCCGACTTGTAGAGAACGGGAAATTCAGTCTCGATCAGATTTGAGAACACAGGAGAGTAGGTGATCAGTAGACGAATCTAGAATTTCAGAGGAAATAACACTACCGTTTTACTCAGAGCGTATTTTGTCGACTAACCAAAGTGAAAATGTGCGTATGAGGTAAACCTCGCTTTTGCCATCCAATCTCATTCATCCAGCAACGTTTGGGACCGAATACGTGTAATGTGGTAATGGAGCTCATTAAAGACTGTGTTGGTTTTGCTCATGATAGCGTCTCTCAAGTGAACCTATTCCTCTTCACGCCGCTTCTGTCGAATGAAGAGCAGTCGTTTGCTCTCTACCTTTGCATATATATATATCGACCATGAATTGTTGGTATACCTCACGACATCGTACAATGACGTTGTCCTGATCGCGTCGAATCATCATACGATACATATAAAAATCCACACATTTGTTTCGTATCGTTTAACCACATTTAACCATATATAATATTAATTCAAAATGAGTAATGATGTTCATAATCAATGAAGTGTCTGTGACGGGATCTCGTTTTTTAAATTTTGTGCAATATCCGTGTTGTCCTTTCAGAACGGCCAGTGGATTTTAGTCAGAGATTCGTTGTGACTTGCACTTTGGCCACACATGTAGTAGAGCTTGTCACTACGTTGAGATGGAAAACGTTAGGAATGTTAGTACCATCGAATAATATTTAAGATAGAAAGCATCGTATGAACGATGTGTGACGATGATGAACTCCATATTATTGTTTCATCTTCGAATCACAATTCCTTGCGTCGCTGTGCAGTCGCCTGCAATGTCTTCAACAATATCTGCATTGGATATACACACGTGCTCTCCAGCTGGTGTTTTATCGAGATTGATGGCAACGTAAACGTAAATAAATCGGTTCTATTTGAAAAACGAACGACAGTCTGATTATTTGGATATAATTTATACAAAAGTACTGCGTTTTTTTTTCTATGTATATATATATATATATATATATATATATATATATATATATATATATATATATATATATATATATATATATATATATATATATATATATATATATATATAATTTTGATTGTTTTTGGCAATTTTATTTTTCAAACCACAGCAATTTTTTTTGCGCCTGAGGTACACCATGCTGAGTTTGGGTTGTCTCTAAATCCAGTTTTTTGCCGACTTTGTTGAGGATAATCATTTCATAAATTTTGTTACTTTTAAATCGTTGGACCCTTTACAATTTCTTACCAACAAATGAGAGGTAATTTATTGAACTTTCTAGGAAAAATACCGAACAGCACACCAAATTTCTTCTTCTAGGCGAAATATTTGAAAAAAATATTTTCATAACCGAAACTAAAGGGTGTGTCACATCAAATTGCATCACGGAAGAAACGCTGTAGAAATTCGCCCAGTAGACCGATCCTTTTGAAAATTTTAGACAGTAAAATAAAAACTATTAAACAACTTTTGACATTTTCTTTTTATTCATACTTCGAGCCCAAGCCCGTATGCTCGCACCTTCCTCTATACCCCGTCCATAAGGTTCTGTACAACGTCAGGTTATAGTTTATTTTAACAGAAATCCATTTTCTCTTGCAGTCCGCCTCCGATTTGACAACTTTTGGGTTCTTCCGGAGGGCCTGCTTCATAATCGCCCAATATTTCTCTATTGGTCGAAGCTCCGGCGCGTTGTGCGGGTTCATTTCCTTTGGCACGAAGGTGACCCCGTTGGCTTTGTACCACTCCAACACGTCCATTGAATAGTGGCACGAAGCGAGATCCGGCCAGAAGATGGTCGGGCCCTCGTGCTGCTTCAATAGTGGTAGTAAGCGCTTCTGTAGGCACTCCTTTAGGTAAACCTGCCCGTTTACCGTGCCGGTCATCACGAAGGGGGCGCTCCGCTTTCCGCAAGAGCAGATCGCTTGCCACACCATGTACTTTTTGGCAAACTTGGATAGTTTCTGCTTGCGAATCTCCTCCGGAACGCTGAATTTGTCCTCTGCGGAGAAGAACAACAGGCCCGGCAGCTGACGAAAGTCCGCTTTGACGTAGGTTTCGTCGTCCATTACCAGGAAATGCGGCTTCGTCAGCATTTCGGTGTACAGCTTCCGGGCTCGCGTCTTCCCCACCATGTTTTGCCTTTCGTCGCGGTTAGGAGCCTTCTGGACCTTGTATGTACGCAGGCCCTCCCGCTGCTTGGTCCGCTGGACGAATGAACTTGACAAATTCAGCTTATTGGCGACATCCCGGACCGAACTTCTCGGATCACGTCTAAACTGCTTAACTACGCGCTTGTGATCTTTTTCACTGACGGAGCATCCATTTTTGCCGTTCTTCACCTTCCGGTCGATGGTTAGGTTCTCGAAGTATCGTGTTAGTACTCTGCTGACCGTGGATTGGACGATTCCCAGCATCTTACCGATGTCCCGATGTGACAACTCCGGATTCTCGAAATGAGTGCGCAGGATTAATTCACGACGCTCTTTTTCGTTCGACGACGTTTTTCCAAATTTACGAAAAATTGACAGTGAAGCATGGCCAACGTGATCTATACACTCTTATCGGATTATAAGCGAAAGCTGAAGATATAATTCCTAAAAATTAAATTTCTACAGCGTTTTTTTCGTGATGCAATTTGATGTGACACACCCTCTTTAATCCGCGACAGCCTTGATAAGATAAACATTTTGGCGCGTAGTGAGCGTAGAAACCAGGATGAATCCGATATGTGATCCTTCAATGGAACCATATTACTTCAATAGTTTGAAATCAAATTCCTGAGCATACTCATCCTTGCATTGGTCTTGATATGGATTATTGTTGAAATTCCGACTCGATGAGTGGCATGCTTCAAAAATTATATTGCCACAATGAATTCCTACCGAAATAAACAACAACTTTTGGATGTGACTCTATCAATAGTTTGACTGGGTCTCAAAACTTGATTCGGTTGAATGATAGATCGCATTATTGATTTATTGCATTGCATAACCTACAGTTAAATGTCTGTCTGTCTGTCCGTCTGTTTTTTATTTCGCCGTCTACCGATTATACGATACTCATTGGAAGGTCGTTGTGGTGAGTTGTGTGGACATTTGAACAATGATGTTGTATGATGTTGATGTTGTAGCAATTGTTGTATGGTCATGACGGAACGATTTCTCTTGAATAAATTGCTTCCGACTGGCGACTTATACCGACGTATTTTTGAACTTGTCATTTGAAATAAGAAACAATCATGGGTACCATCCGAGAACAAGAAGGCTCGCGGAAAAGGTTGATATTGTGTTCCAAAAATGATTATTTGTTGACTTTATTACGAGAAAAAAAATATGTAAAGGAGGAAAATACATATAAGTCAAGTCAAGTCGAGGCAATCAAGTGGAACTTCTGAAGAATAAGTTCTACGAGGATACTGTAGGATTGTTATACGGCGCTGGAATTGTCGACTAATCGGCATCGCATTTTTTTTCAAAACAATATTTTTCGGATTGGTGTGATCGAGAATTAAAAAGTTTTTTATCAATCTTGTTAGCATATTTTCAAGTGAAATTGAAATATCCGAAATAGTTGTTTTTACAAGATAATAGCAGACCCGGCGAATTTTGTCCCGCCCTAAATTGATTGTTTATATAAATATTTCATAATACTCACATTTTGTTACAAAACGAATGCTCGAGGGTTCAATCCCATTCATTGATTGTTCTTCTAATTGGCCTTTTTTAAACCTAGAGGCGATGAACTAAAGTATAAAGCCTCTTTGATAGAAAAAAATGAACAACTATTCCGTGCCAAACCAATATAGTGGTTCTCAGATTTCGGTGAAAAGCAGTAGTTTGGTTCCTTATCGCAAAATATCAGCCCCGTATTTTTTTATTTTTTTATTGGGGTGCCCATTTCCATTTTAGGGTGATTCGAAAAATCCATGACATTTAATGAAAATGAACTTTTGAACTACTGGACCAATTCAGATGATTGATATATCAAATTGAATTACTTAGTATTTTTTGGAAAAATATTACGCTTTTCGAAAATTTGGATTTTGTTTTCGTAATTATTGAATTGTTGAATTTTCAAAGTTAACAACCGAGGGCTAAAATATCAAGATTTTCTCCTTTTCCCAAAAAAGACTTTTTTGAAAAAAATTATAATTTTTCAACAACTGGGCCGATTCAGATGATAGACATATCTAATACGAACAAAACACTCTGCATAACTCGAGAAATAATACAGTTCAAACCGGACAATCCGCTCCCAAGTGATGCCTGATACAAAAAGTAAATCGATTTTTTATACATACACCCAAAATAGCATTTACAGAGAAATGCTTTCTCGGGTGCTGAAGGGTGAGATGTACCAATAAAAGCCCCTTTTTCAAGTGTGTTAAAATATTTGTATGTATGGAGCAGACCTCCCATTCTCTCAGACTGAACGTCAACTTAGAATTGTACCAAAAAAAAATGCCAAGCAGGGATCATCGTACCAAAAGTACCAAAAGCCGGCTGGAATGTAAGACTGTTTTACACGATCACGCTCCCCACATTACCACTCGTGCTGATACCCAAATGAGTGAAAATATTACACCGCATTTTATTAAGTTGAATTTTAAATGAAAAGAGTAAAAAGGAAAGCATAAACAACGTCAACCTGTAACCTTTTCGCGACGGGGCTGCGAATGGGTATGCGAAAGATTTAATGAATGCTTATTTGCAATATGTCAGTATGGTATGGTAGTACATTTTTTGTTATGTTTAAGCTTATATGTTGTTAAAAATGAGGTTGAAATCCTCTTAAATACTAAAATACTAAAAGATATGCTAGAAATAAAGTTTAGTATTTATTTCATTTAGATTTCAATCAGTGATTTTTTGCTTCTATCTTATAAAACTACATAAATACTGAAAACTTCTATATTGAAATAAAAATTTGAATTACTAAGAAAATAACTAAAAATACAAATAAACCATATGCCAAGATTAAAAAATATATATGTATCTACTGCCCAAATGCGATACGATGATGGAAGCCACTTCCAAACCGCGTATCTCTTTTGAAAAGAATAAGACTTACATTAAAACCTCTCGGGGTTTTAGAGTGTTCAATGCAGCCGATAAGTAGAATTCTTCATACGATACCCACAATTGGATTTGCGCTTCGGAACAGTGACGCTTTATCACACCCAATAGTAGCCCAGGCTACTCCATCCCCTTCAGAAATCGATTCGACCACTTTACCCACCATCAGTATTATACCGACATGATTCGAAAGCGCACCTTATTATACTGCAATATTAAATAATGCATTTTTCCTTTCACAAAACCAGCTTCATCCGTTCGACGACCGGACCGGAGGAGGAGGAGGCAGTATTCGAGGAAGCAGTTAACGTTTCAAATTACGCGGGGTACACGCCCAATTTACGTCAATGGCAATGGGACGGCTTTACCGGAATGAGAATGAAAACATTCATTGGGACGATTAAAATTTTGCAAAAAAAAAAATTAAATGTTTGTTCGTGTTTTCATGCCCAATTAATAAAAAAAAGTTTAGAATCGGCTGGTTTGTTGGTCACGGAATAAAAGGAGGACGTAATTGTGCATTTAATTAGCCATAGCGATTCTCGTCCCATTAGCTTCAAACCACCATATAATTGATCATCCTCGTTATTTTGTTTCCATGTAGCGATCTTTAATAATTTTCAGTGATACGATCTAGCTGTAGGCCTCTTATTTGTTGTTGAATCAAAACTTTTTGGAGTGTTTAAATATTTAGTAGTTTTCCAGACAACCGCTCCACTCACGCAGGCTTCGAGTGCGTGTTACAGGTTGACGCACTCAACGAACGATGTACCAGAGATCTAGTTTCGATGTATCCTCTATCCTCGAATTACGAATTATTCAGTTAAATTCATCTTAAGTAATTGTACCCGGGCCTACGAATCGATGCACGCTTTTCAATCAACACGGTTCCGCTACTACACAGACCATAACGTCAACAAACAGGAAACATGTTTGAAAAAAAACATCGATTCAGTGAAATATTCAATATTAAACCCACAAAACGAACAAAATTCGGGAAAAAATGAAGCATCGAACAATGAGATTTCATCATTAATTTAACTCAGCGCGTGGGCTACAACCACAATGTACAAACTTGGTTCTGTCTATGACTTGGAGTACCCAAATGTCCGCATGCGGTGGACAGAGGTCAGTATCCCGGGAGTGGGACTCTATTCCGATTATTGAACAACATAATGCTATTGCAAATTCAATCAGAATCGAGTGCGCTGTACTGGAAAGACTTTGATTGATGAGATACAACTTTGTTCGTGACTTTCCTCAACACCACTCATCTCATTTGGTCGCGAACAATGCTAGAAATAAACGGGACAGCGATTCGGTCCAGGATCATAAGAAATGAAGTAGAAGAGCCATAAAAAAAATGCAAATGGGTGTGACAAGCGAAAGACAGATGGCTATAATGTTGCGAAATCATCGGTCACTTCAGTAACGGCTGAAGACTTAATTTGGTGGTGTGATGAACCGTGATGATGGTGTGATGAACCGTGATGAACCGTGACTGGGTTGTCATGTTAGTCACAAATTATCTCTATATCATGAAGACTGGAGATCAATTCAATTGGTTTTTACAACAAGAAGTTTTTTGTGATTGCTGTATTAACATTTTTTTATCATTTATATTCATTGCTAATTGAAACTCGTTTGAAAAATTTCAATTAATTTGAATGAATGATTGATTTTGTGATTCATTTGATTAGATATGAACAAAAGTATATCATTTTGACGGATCTAAATCAAAAGTAGACAGTGGGTGAAACAAAATCACACCGAATAAAGCCTTTCCAGCTTCCTCTCTCCCTCCTTCATTATGAAAACATGTTGATCCAGTTCACTATCTTAGATCAGCCTGACACAAATTGGTTTCACACTCAGTAAACTGATATCTAAACCACCAGCGTAAACATTTCCAAATAAACAATGGCTCCGAAGAAAAAAAAATCTAATTTCCCAATTCCTCTCATTTACGCATCTTTTTCGATTTACGGAGGGGATTCAGAGCGAGAGATGCGAAGCAAACGCCAGAAGACTATTTTGCGCATCGGATTTGATTTACGTCTAGCTAAATACATTTCGATTTATATTCGTGTTTTTTTTATCTTACCACACAAAAACACGTTAAATTCTTCACGACCTTTCTTAACATCGTTTGGTAGACCGGAGACTGCAGCTAAAAATATATTTCCTTATGAGTTCTGTGACCTTTAAAATTTTGGAAGATATTGAGAGACGTGCTTTTCTTCCCCGCCAGAGAGGATTTTCTTTTGTTTTAGAATTCATTAAGAAATTATGGCAAATTATGAGCCTCTTAAGACAACCAAAAAAATACACCATGGCTCGTAAAAATTCTCAGTCTATTTTTAAAAAGGCGACCTGCAACGAACCTCGGATCTCCTAACTGGAACGCCCCAATCAATTTGTGTTTACTCCTTTACGATCCAACACAACAGTCCACTGACCGATAGCGCATAAACATAAATCCTCTAATTTATAGACAATTAATAAGCCTGGGCCCGGGTCGAAATCGGTTCACGCTGTGAAGAAGGAGGATAAGGAGGTTTGGGGTCGTTAACGGACGGCGAATGAACGAAATTAGCCGTGGCGCTAATGCCGATTTGCCGATTTGCCACCGAGATTAACGCTTTAACCTTTCCGGCGAGCAGCCATGGAAGGGTGCCATGTGTCACATTGCATAGATTCATTGGATAGTTTTGTTGATGACACGTTATGTTACCGATGGTGTTTGTGTGTCTTTTGAGGCGGCCAGGAAATAATAATCTACCTAGTTAAGTAAATGGTGATTCCAGTAGCGAGGAGGCAAAGATTGTTTGGCGGTGTCAATGCTAATGGGATGAACAAGATATGCTTTCGGGGCTCTTACTGACTGATAATTTTGAAGAGAAATTGGAGATGATTAAAATAGGGTTTTTTCCGATTTTAGATTCAGTCATGAAATAATATGAACAAATGAATAAATTTGTTCCAAAATTAGTTTCAAAAATCACTTGCCGATTACTAATTTTTAGAACCATTCTTGAGTATCAGTTTGTTTCATTCTTCAGTATCAGGCAGTTTGTTAAATATATTAATTTAAAGTTTGAAGTTAGAAGGGAGTGCGTTCGAGAATGAACAATCATATGAAACATTATATCAGCTTTAATACTGATAACGCAGACGTAAAGTAAACTCCTAAGTAAAACTGTTTGCGGCCAAATTTTGAAAAGCGTCGACCTGAAGACAATGTAGCAAATAATTAAAAATGAAAATACCACACAACTGAATTTCGCTGCGGCTTTGAGGGACACACGGAAAGCGCGACCAGCGAAAATAAGGCTGCAAAAACGACGAAGGTCTAACGAAAAGGTATTCGAAATAAATTGGTAATCCGAAGGAAAAACATATTTTAAAAGTAAAAATTCATTAGCAGAACAATTCACTCGAGTAAATTTACACACAAAATTGTCACGAATGAAGAGTTAGTACTATTTTTTCGAAGATAACATGGAAAATTCAATGTAAAATAGTTTTATTTTTGAAATTTTTTTAGTGTATTTTTCAAATTTCGGTTTGATATTATAAATAAACACTTAAAACAAAAACTACATTCCAATCTTTATTGGAATTTTTTCTAACTTAAAAACTACACAATTTTGATCCTAGAAAGATATGTATAAAATTGTTGAAATTTTCATTAAAAAATATTAAACATTTGTTTTTTTTTATTTACACTGAAAAACAAATATTTCGGAAATCAAATCATATCAAATAAATGAAAAAGTACACTGAAAATAAAATTATTTTAGAAATTAAAATTCATTTTTCTCAATAATGTATTTTTTAATTTAAAACAAATAAGTGAAAAGCTTCTACCGGGGCCCGAATTCTTCAAAGATGAAAAATGAAAATCGACCCTCCTCTCAGTAGCTTCGCTTCGACTAGGACTACTTCGGCATTCGCCGTCAACATACCTTAAATTAACTAAAATGAATTGACAAGCGTTAAGAGCGAGGATGACTGATGAGTTATGCTAGCAAATGGTTATTCAAACTGACGTGACTCATGAATACAAATCTGCCTCTTCATACAACCTGACTTCAATCCACACTACTACTTCCCCTGACAAGAATCTCGTAACCCGCGTACACAATCTCATTTTAACGTTCATATAAAGTGAAATGAAAACTTGATTTCTGATGCAAAAAAGTAGTTACATCATGTTTCGTTCATTAAGCAGATTGTTTGCATAATGTCAGGCGTTTTTATTGTTTTGCGAAGTACAACAAAATATGTTGCCTGTTACATATTGCGTATTGCTGCTTGCTAGTTGCTTATTGTTCCGGTGTGCGAGCCGCCTTAAAGTCTTGATAGCAATAGTAAAAAATGGATTTTTGTCGAAGACGTAAATTTTCTATCTATTATAGCTTTTGATGTATATGAAATTTTTGCATAAAGATTTCTGAATAACTGATGTTTTACTCATATTTTTTTGGGTACATTCTCGCGATTGAGATGTTCATGACATGTTAATGAATAGAAAAAATATAAATAGAACATGTTCATATTTACACACAATTCTCATCGTTTTCGTATGGGCGATTCATATAACGTTGTTCAGAATTAAAAAAAATAAAAAAATACACTGAAAATAATTATTTAATTATATTAAATTTATATTAACAAAAAATTCAACAATTTCATACATCTAATTTTCTGATCAACAATTTTGTAGTTTTTGAGTTAGAAATTTATGTGATTTTAAGTTTTTTGTTTGGTTTTCACGAAAATGTATTTAAATTAAAATTTAAAAATATCAAACTGAAATTAGGCAAATACACTGAAAAAATACTTTAAAAATTAAAATGTCGATGGAAACATAAACAATTTGCAAACAATTTACATTCTCTGACCAACATTTTTCTGGTGTTATCTTATAGATTTTTTTTTTTGTAATTTTGAGTGTTTTTTGAACTTTTATAGAAAAAAAATCTCAAAAACTATAAGACCTAAAATGACAGTTAAGGAATTAAATGAAGAAAATTATTCAAACGTTCGTTTAAAAATATCAAAATAGTTCTAGAAAACTAACAAAGTAAAAACAAATATTTCAAAGTTAAAATTCAAATTTCTCAAAAACGTAGTATTTTAATGTAAGCATATATGAATAGAATCCTCACGTTCGTGAACACAGTAATGGTTTTTTATCGAAGAAAAGATGGAAAAGTTGCATTTCAATTATTTTATCCGTAAATTTTCCTTTTTTTAATATCCTAAATTGTTATCCTGGAAAAGCCGTTTGTTATATGATCTTGTATCCTTCAAACAGTTTTTAAGAGTTGTAGTGGTAGAAGAATCCAGAAACACTAATTATTAATGCTGTATATACTCCATAGCCAACTATTGAAAATAAATTTCATTTAGATATTCCAACACAAATACGAGAAACTCAACTCTCTGACTATCTTATATCAATCTACCCAAACCTGCCCAAAATACCATAAGTTAAACAATGCCTATCCCTTCTTCTGTATTTATGTAATTTCGCTGAGAAGTTTATAAAGCTATCATTTATCAGTTCTTATTAAACATAAGCTTAATAAGGGAGAATAAAACGGACAGAATTTTCTCCTTCGTTGTCGGGTAGACATTATGCTAGTCCATTGTCTGTGATGTGTCGTAATAACTATATCGCCAGTTGATATAGATTCAATATCCTATGGCCGTGAGTGATAAATTTGTTAAGTAAACGAACTAAGCAATCAAGCCCGAATTTATTGGGCAACAACCTGAACATCATTCTCATAAAATCTATATTGACGTTTAACCCCTCAATCCAGACTCTCGTCGAAACTTTAGAGATAATAGAATATAACCATCCTCCAAGATCATCTCAATGATTCTACCAAGTGATAAGTGCCTGAAACCATACCATGCAAGCTCGAATTGCACGCAATAATGTTGCATAACGCCCGCGTTGTATACATTGAGATTGCGAGCGACGAGTAAAATCGATAAAACATACATATTTTGTTCGTTGAATTGATTACTTGTATAACTCTATACGCTGGAAGTGCATTAAGCGAAAAATTACTGGATAAATTTTTGTTCTAATGGTATACAGTATACCATATATAATAATAACTGTTTTGCATGAAATCCCTTAATATTTCGTTACATGCATTTCGTAGAGTAACCTCTCTATAAAGAAATCAAAGACGCAGTCCTAAGTTAAAAGGTCAATGATTCTAGGCATTATAAATTACATTTAAAAAATAAAAAATTAGGCTTGACTACAAATCGTCTATCCTTCGCAAAATAGGTAGTGTAAATGAAAAATAAAAAAAAAACCTTTTCCTATTATTTTTTATATATTGACGAAATACAGGAACGATAAATAAAAAAAAACTCGAAAAAATAAATATGTAAAAAACATGTTTCTAACTAAAACTGAAGCGTGACCGGAATAAATCGCCACAGTAAACAACTGCAACAGAAACAACCACTTAGAAAAAGTGTAGTAGGCTAGAAATATTTGGCGCGGGAAAAACATCATGTGTATAAATGCCTCACATTTCTATTATAAATTTATTCTCTTGTTCTCGTTTTTCGAAATTTATTCTGAGGACAATGTAATGAGGACGAAGTCCCCATTTGGCGAGGATAAGGAATCGAGGCGGCCCAAGCCGCCAAGATGACGTGATCCGAGTACACCGCCGACCCGCCGTCGAAAGCGGCGGTGTCTCGCACGCAAACCTGGGATCCACTGATTGCCCGGTTAGTTTGAAACATAGGATACGATCCTTTAGCAATGTCCGACCGAGCTCTAGCGAGCGTCGGACGGTATACGGGGCGATACGTTTGCCCGGTTAATTCTTGTTTTGAAATACAATACCGCGCCACAATGTTTATAGCCTACTACACTTTTTATGAGTGGTGGTTTCTGTTGCAGTCGTTTTCTCCTGCGCTTTATTCCGGGAATCATCGTCTACCTCCTGAGAGAATCTGGATAAATTAATTTTTTTCGTGTGAGAAAAGTGTTTTCTGACTTCAAGGGAATGAATCAAAAATCAAATTCTTCTTTTATTTTCAAAAAATACATGCAAAAATAAACAAATAAAGAAAAAAAAATTGTTTTGACTCGATTATCTGGAGTGAAAAAAAAATCAATACTCCGGATAATCGAGTCCGTACTAACCTGACCTGTATTAATAAAAATGACGCAAGTAAAACTACGTTGAAACGTTGAAACCTATCACGCAGAGATCACGTGTTCAATTCTCCCTCCCGACATTCTTCCAAAAATGGAAGTAAAAGTGACGAACCAGCCGAAATGTGTTGAAAGTCACTATAATAGAGAGAAAAAAAAAACGTTGGAACGGCGAAGTTCCTTAAGGAACGTTAGTGCCATTTAAGAAGAAGAAGAAGAAGAAGAAGATGATTTGCTAAGCTAATTTGAAGCCCCATTTTACAATAATCAATAATAAGGTTTGTTGAATTAGTTATTTAATTTGTTGAACATAGATTCCAGTGCAACTTTTTCGCTTTTTGATTTCATTTAGCTTCCAATAAGTCCAATTTTCAGCTAGAAATTTTCTTCTATTCATTAAATACAATAACGATGGTTGTACAGGAAAAATCATCGTTGACATGCCAGGTTTCTGACAAATGAGTCAAACATGAATAATGAATCTGATAAAATTTCACATAGTCAATTTTTTGCACTGTCAATACCCTTCAGGACTATTTCGATAACAACGTTATGGAATGCCACATTACAACTTTTTTTTCAACAGGTCCTTTCGGCGGGGGCTGTCAGTGCCTAATCACAGCTTCATTAATCATTCATTCTGTGGGTTGGAGGTGGGGTGTATCGTACCACTCGGTTCGAAACCTGAAAAAAAAATCAATCCAATAGATAATGCGCGATTAAGCATTTCTTCGAACCCATAAATCAAACGAACAGCAAAGCGTTCACTTATTAATGCAGAGAATTATGCGTTGAACAGCGTCAATCTGTATGGAAATTGAATCAAGAATTAGACTGTGTTTTGTGAACCCAAACCTTCCACGAAGATGCTTTGGAAGGTTTGGGTTCGAGCAACAAGTTATAATGATTTTCATTTTTGACGTAGAACTACGTCTTTCATTAAGTGTGCCAAATCAGAAAACTGGTCACGTTTTTATGAAATAAAGTTAACGTTAATAACTATTTTTGCCGCGAACGGATTTTGGCGATTTACATACTAAACGAATCGGAAATTCCCTAAGATTTGTTTAATATGTCATACAATAGAATCCCTGGTTAGTAAATGGTTAAAATTCATGAAAACTTTAAGTGTTTCTATTTTCCCATACATTTGTTCTGTCATTTGTGTACTTTCCCGAACAGAGATATCAATAACGAGCAACTTATCGACGACCAACGAAGGGAAATCGTTGGATTTGAAGTCTCCGTGAACAAAGGAAAAGTAGAAGAATGAAGGGGAATACTTGCCTAGAGTATAAACAGTGGATCTCGCTGAGGCAAACTTTCATTCGGCATCGGACTGTTGAGTAATCCAGTTCACTTTGCTTTCGGCGCCGTTACCCAGGCAGCAACCAAAATCAAGCTTCCCCCGCTGGTGGTGAAGGCGGTCGCTCTTGAAAAACTCATCAGCGAATTCGCATCGACGGGTGTTACAGCAGAGTACAAGTTGTGTGACATAATTCAGTCTTTTTCCAAGCAGTTAACATTGTTTGTTTTCCGTCATCATAAGGGCTTCGTTGGTGCCTTTGAGAATGCTAAGGGTGACAGCTGCGCTTCTCTCGAGCATGAGAAAGTAATGCAACTTTTTTCGAGACCAGTAATATTAACAGAAGCGTTTCTTTTAAGAATAGCACAAAATGATGAGAAGTGTTTATATTCCTAGTAGTTTCAAGCCACCAATGTATGCTATGGCGAACGCTTGTTTGACGCTTGGTTTACGTTGTACGAACGATGCCTAGAGGTGCGAGGCAATACTATTTCAGAGATTATTCTACTAAGCAGTTGTTTCTAAAATTTCACAGCATTATAGAATAATATTCGAAGGTAAAAACAAGCACCTTATAAAAAATAACAGCGTAGTTCTACGTCAATAATGCGGTCGTATCTTGGACACAACCTCATATATTTTTTTTCTCAACAGGGTTCGTATCGGTCTCCATTGGATCATGACCCGGTTCCGATTAGCAGTTGCACCTCTCGAAACCCAAACACTAGGGCAGGTGGTCTTTACAAATCACAGTGATTTTATTCATTAGATGTGAGAAAATGCAAATCCGGGTCGGGGCTTAACTGGCTACAATTAAATTTACATAATGAAATGTAAAAGTTGTCTCCTCCTGTAATGCGAGGGATTATGTATGTCTGTAGAGACTAGTTTTACAAGCTCGTCAAGGGCACATAAGTTCATGAATCTCCTGCGGCAGCTCGCCCATTGTCTGAACCTACCACAGAACGACATCATCTCGCAGCATAAGAAAGCATAAGCATTTGAAGCCAGATTATGTTGCATGTTTCGCAGTAGAACCACTTTGGGTTTAAGAACTCAGAAACAGGTTTTGTCAGCGCAGTGATTTATGCATTCAGCAAATTCAAGTGCATTCGTTCTCTTTTGAGTAGCACGGTTCCACGGAGACGTATTTCGTCGAAGTTTGTTGCTGGAAAAATTGCGGCACGTGTGTCGAGTTAAATCTTGATCTCAAGATTTTGCTGTTAAGGCCTCGCCGATAGCAGTCCTATTTAGATGCGAAACTTTCCATTATGAACTAGATTAGTTCGGCCTTTTAGCCGAGATGAAAAGCCACCGCCAAACGAATAAATAATTTAGGAAATTGTATTCTTGTTGTTTAAAAAAAAAAACTCGATAATACGTGAATTATCATGGCCGGAAGGCCAATTTCTACACTAGGGAACACTCGAAAATCAACACAATGGACCACCCCTTACGAATACAAAATAAGTCCATAAATTGTCTGAAACTGTTTTGTTACAATTCCGACGGGTGCGTGTGTGAACCGAGTCGCGCGCGCTCGTGTGTTCCGATCGTTGCGACCCTAGATTCCAATCATATGCTGCGCCGCCGGACAAAACGAAGCTGCTCTTACTCTGCCGACCAAATTTCCGCAGCCAATTTCGGAGGAACGCATAAACAACATACGCCTTGGATGCGAGGTGAGGTGGTTAACCGGGAGGAGGAGCAGAAGGGGAGGGTTTTGCGACACAAAAATTCTTGATTCTTGATTCTCGATTCGACCGAGAGCTCTATCACAACAATTTGATAGCAGCCGCGTAGAAGTGACGCTTCAACTCTTCGTATATTAAAAACCCATCCAAAAAATAAAGCGTGATGGAAGGGCCAATCAGCAGTAACCTGGTGGTGGCAATGGTTCCAGATAATTTTTATTAACATCGATAACCTCTTTTCTAATTTAATCAAACGAATTTCGTGCTCGGTGCGTTTGCTGTTGAAAAACGCGGGACAGGCAGAGATCATGAAGATATTTTCGCCGGTGACCATCCACTGACAGCATAAATTATAATACATACGTTATGACTTGCGTGATTCACTGATAAAAAGTTTCAAGTCAATTATCATTTTGCATACTGATGAACTTCTCTGGAAATATAATATGTTGTCAGTGAAATTTGCGATGTTGAGAATCATAGGTTTTATAGGTTTTTTATATCTCTCTCCATTTGATTTGGGCCTATTAGCATTTTCAGCTGTAACAGAGCCAGATTGAATCGTGTGTATGTTAGCTAATCGATATGTATGGTAAACTACACATTACACTTCCCAGTATAAGGGATGTTCAGTGGGACTGTTGATATGAGTCTTCCATTGTCCCATTGAGCGTTTGTGGTGGATTGTTCCTGAACCGGTTAATCATAACCTAAACTAGTTTAGTAATTTATAAAGTTCGATTCACTTGAAATCCGTTCTGTTTACTGTAGCGTTCCCAGTTTGTGATTCTGAAATTTTGTTAACAGCAGATTGTTTGAGAATTTTTTCCTTCCACTTTGTTGAAGATTTTGTTAGGAATATTTCGTTTTCTGATATTTTATGACAGAAGAAACCCGAAATAGAATGTTTTGTGACGCTCACGTCAGAAAACCTATGCCATCGACATATCACCATTTAGAAGAAAACAGTTGAGTAAGACCGATTTGGTTCCAAACATGGTGCATGTTGTGTAACTGAACATTAATTTTTTTTATTTTCATGAGATGATCCACATTGTGTACTGCTACTGTTACTTCAATTTTTGGTTACTTTTAGGCATGCAAGTCAACCCCTTTGATGAAATATATGCGCAATGAGAACCAACCCCACCAAATAATCGTAGATTTCAGTCACGAACAACTCTTATCGGTTTTTAGATTGACTGGCAATTTACGTAGCAATCGAAACTCCGTGAAATGTATCAACAGTATCGGTTGACAAGCAGCCCTCCACGAATCTCATCAGTGTCAATTGTCTGTCAGTCAACTTCCGGTAAAGAAAATAGCATTATCGCGACGTTTGTTCGATTTACAAGTGATGCATCCCGGAAGAAAAGGTTATAAACCTATCCAAAATTGATGCGATTGATATACGAATGAACATTACTAGGTGATGTGACGGGGTACAGGGTGACCTTTTCTCACAACTCTTTTTGTTTGGGATTTCTCGCACGAGAGAAATCATGGCATTTACAGATTTTTGAAAAATGAAAACCAATATACGAAGAAGCCTTGTTTAAGGATAGGGAAAATCCTCTGTAAGTAGAATAATACAAATGTTTTTTTTCCTGGTCTCGACCTAATGCTCCCTCTTTACCAATTTCTCAAAAGAAGTGTTAGATTAGTGTTAGTGTTAGATTTAGTGATTGATTCGTTAGTCTTAAAAAAATAAGTTTTATTGTAAGGTGAGG